>NC_056727.1:961409741-961414741 GCF_019279795.1 Protopterus annectens
TAAAATGGATTTGAACCCTGCACCCTTGGCACTGGAAAACTAAACATTAATCTGGAGCGCTAACTGATTAGTTGAGGAAGCAGGTTTTTTTTTTTTTTTGAGGATCAAGAACATTATTCAATGCCTGTGGCAGTTTGTGACTTATGAGAGAGAGGGACTGGGAATGTTAAATATTTCTCTCAACCTCGTATTGTAAGACATCAGGACATGGACTGATTTTACTTATTTCACCTCCAAACTTAGAAAGTCAGTAGGATAACAGCTTTTTGCAATGCCATTCATTTACTGAAGGATAACAAGTATGGTATTTGAATGTCTGCTTGCAATCATCTCTGAATTACCTGGGCAGAGAAAGAGGAGACATTACTGCATTCTAATACAAGGGACTGATATGGGGTATGTGATATATGTGTGAATGTTTTATTTCATTTGTGTTTGTGTGTGGGAGACTGAATGGTGGTGCCTGTGCTACCACAATGCAGCCACCACCACTGTTAACTACTGCAGGAAAGTGCTGATTTGCAATCTTGGCCGTTAACACCAGTTCAGCCAAGTTAAGCCAGTAATGAAGTATTTCCTCATTGCAGCAAATTTGTCTGTGAACCTCAGAATACTGCATTGTTAAAACAGGGCCTTTTTACAGCAGCCCTTTATATATTCCCAGGAATGCATTGTCAGTTTCTCCCTTTAGTTGTTGCAATTTGAGAAGGATAAAAAAAAAGTCCTTCCTCATCTCCTTTTTGCATAATATGGACTGCCTCAAGGGTTCTCTGACTTCTCAACTGTTTATTATAACTATGGGAAAATAGATGTCTTCTTGCGTTAGTTTATAATAAATTTGGGAAGACAATACACAACAAAATCATGCAATAAAAATCAGAAAACAGGCAATGCAACAGCAATAAATGTTTTTTGTGTAAAATGAAGGCAATAGTCTGGGAGTAGACAGCTGAGCAGCAGATCAAGCTGTAAGCTGCAGGGAAAGATCATTTTCCATTGTGATGGCAATGAGTAAAGTTTAATGCATGGCGGTAGTGTCATGATAAATGTTGGTGTGTGAAGTATAGCATGTTAACATGACCTATAGCTTCTTCCCATAATAGAAATGCACTTGAGCTTAATGGATATAGCAAACCAGAGGAAGATGCTGAAGTGGAGTGTGGCCAGGTAGATTTTCTCAGTGAAGCTCTAAAGCCTCATTGGATGATATGAACTATCAGAGCAGCTGTCACTCATACAGATGCAAGAAACATAGCTGTGCTGTTTGAGTTTGAGTTAAGCTGATTAACAAATCAGAATATAGGTAAGTGGCTAAACACAATTTGTACACAAGAACTCAGTTTCTAACAAAAAATAAGTTCCATACATAGTATCTGAATCACTTACACACATTTTAAGCAAATAATGAAACCCAGGCAATCTAAAAATCCAGCACTATTAGATACATACTTTCCTGGTCTCAGATTTTAACTTATGGCTTCTCGCCAGCCAGAGCTTTTTAGCAGCTATGAATACCAAGGGCTTTGTCTGCCTGCAGTAACACTGATGTCCACATTGTATAAATGAAATACAGGAAAAATGTGCTCCTCCATAACTTTTAGTTTCTTTGCTCAAAATTCAGGAACAATCATTGTAATCATCATCAACCCCTTTTTCTATTTTCGACATGAGGTTGGGGTCTCACATCAACTGTCGTCATCTCTTTATCTTGATTCATTGCCATTCTGTTACCTTCTTCGACAATTATTTCATCTCAGCTGCCTTACCTGTACTTAGTTTCATCCCATGTAGCTTCAGTTTTGCATTTCATTCCCCTATAATTTCCTAAAATTCTTGTTCAGAGTCTGCCTATAAAGCCACATCATTTGCATATAGCAGCTTTGTTGATCTGTCCCCTCTGATCTGTTTGTTAATGTAGTCCATCACCAGTATGAGCAACAGTGGGCTCAGAGCTGAACCCTGATGCACACCCACTCCCACTGGGAACCCCTCTGTGAGTCCAAACAATGTTCCCACTTGAGTCATGGGGTCCTTGTACATAGCTTGCACTAATTCTACCAATGTTTCTAGGACTTTGATCCATCTCAGGACTTCCCAAATCACCTTTCTTGGGATCTTATCATATGCTTTCTCCACATCTAGGAATACCCAGCTGGACTCTTTCCTCATATCTAGCTTCTTCTCATCTATCTGTCTCTCAGCAGAAATCAGTTTGGTTGTCCTGCAGCTGGATCTGAATCCAAAGTGCTCATCTCCCATCTTACTTTCTTCTACTTGGCATATTTAGTTATCAATCAGCATTTCCAGAACTTTCATGCAGTGCAACAGGAGTTTGATACCGCTGCACTGCCCACAGTTCTGAATGTCCCCTTTGTTCTTGTACACTGGCACTAGAATGTTTATTCTTCAGTCATCTGGGATACAGTTTCCTCTTCATACTGCTAGGACCCTAACTTACCCAACATCTTGATCATGTTTTCCCTAAGCTCATTTTCTTTAGTGCTGTTCTTACTTCTTCTATGTTGGGCTCCTTCTCTTCTTTCATTGTAGGTTGTGTCTGGGGCAGTGCAGCGTCAGTGGGATTTTCTTCATTCAGATGTTGCTGGAAGTACTCCTTCCCTCCATCTGCCTTTGATGGCCTGTGGATTGGTGAGCAGGTTGTTGCTGGGATCTTTTACGAAGGCTGTCTGACTATCTCCTTTGTCCTTCTTTGAGTTGCAACCTGATATAGTTTTTTTGTGCCATCCATTGAGTCACTTTCCAGAAGCTGGAAGAGTACCTCTTATGCCTTGCTCTTTACTATTGCAATTGCTCCCTTAGCCTAAGGTGTGTGTATGTGTGTGTGTGTGTGTGGGGGGGGGGGGGTGTAAAGGCTCAAAATGAGAGAGAATTTTTAAATATTATTCTGATTCACTTAATAAGTTAATGGACCAACAGGGTTTACATCAACTTGTATTTTTTAACAATGAGATGTATGAAACTTTACTGTCTAGCATTATTGGCTGAGTATGATCCCCAGTGATTTACCAGAAAATAAAAAAAAAACGAGGGACAGGGTAAAAATATCAGACAAAAATCAGGGACATTCTTCAAAATCAAACACAGCTGAGAAGTATGGTGCTTCCATTTTATTTGTATAGTTGTTTATTCAGTAACTACTGCATCTGTCATAGCTGTCTATAATATTAAAAGTGATGTGTGTATAAAAACTCTTCTGCCTTTAAGACTGTAAAATACACATAATGCAGTCTTTCAGATAGTTGAAAATAGAGGAAACTGTGATTGTGACTGTGTTCTGATTATGCTGCCACTTTGAGTGAAATAAAAGCTGCAACATAACTCCAGATATCATTGTCCAATGCCTTTATTAGTAGCACTCAGAAACTCTGAGCACCATTGATGTCCATCTTAACATGTTGTCAATCCAGTGAGACTATTTTTTTGTTTTTTTTTTGTAGCTCAAAGTGACCGAAAAACACCTTTCAGATTAGAAAACTATGCCTAGGAGATGCCAGAGCACAGAGTAAGCTGTTGTTACTGGAAAGTTTTCTTTTTGCCTCTCAGTAAAGCCATTTTATGAATTTTCAGCCATGAAGCCCAAAATAACAAAAGTCTAAATGAAAATAGCAAGTTATAACTGGTACCATTTGACTTTAAGAACCATTTCCTTAATCATCGTGGAGGCAGAGATTCGCGTTCCTTTGAATTCCATCAAAGCTTGACAAGGAAATGCTCCCTACACATGCTCATGGTACAATTTCTCAAGCATTAGTAGAATGCAGAAAAAAATAAACAAATTGCTTAAGACTCAATGCTGTTTCCTGTAGGAAATCATTGCTGATGCTGTTTCTAAGTGTGCATAGGCAATGATTCACTTGTTTAAGGCAATTTCTCCCTTATTCAACTTGATATGACCATGGAGTTAGTATATATAAGAACTCCTTCATATTGGGCATGCAGGGGCTTGCCCCCCCAGCAAAATATAGCTAAAAATAATTTTTTTCACCCTTTTGGATTTGGGGCATTTTTTTTTCATCCTTTCAGCATGTCAACTTTCAGCAAGTCGGCATTTCATAGTAGAACCCAAAGACAATAAGGAAATGTAGATAAACACTTTAGTTTGTGCTATCCACTGAGAGTACTTAGTTAAGACTTTTTTTTTAAAATAATGCTATTGCATAACAGCAATAATCCACTCCTGTATGTGGTAATGCAGGATTTAACTACAATTGGCTTTGTTTAATTATATGGGTTTTGCCTCATGATCAAGCCATGCAGACTATGGGTAAATCCTCTATTACACATACCCAGTTGTGGATTATTACTAATGTAACCTGCATACTAGAATTGTGGCATGCAAGCTCAGTCTGATATCTAGAATAAATTAAATTAATATGGATGTGCTTGATTAAATAGGTCTGCTTAAATGCAAGCCAGAAAAAATAAATTTAAAAGCCTGACTTTGTCCCATATACATCGCCTGTGTCCAGAAGAGTACTATTTGCAATACTCTTTAAAGCAGAGACAGAATTCAAATGTATGCAAACATTCAGTATGAATGAAAGTGTAAATAAACTGAGTGAATGGTGTGTACTGATGGTTTCAGTTATCAAAAATAATGGTAATGTCAGAATATATGCTGCTTACAAAAAAGTTAAAAGAAGTTCATTCTACCCAACCCAGAGAACAGTGAACCTAAGTTGATTACTGCACAGTGCACTCCACATTCAATACTTCAAGTGGGTTTTGACATTTTTGGCAGATATCCCTAGGGAGATATAGAGAAAAGCTAATAACCTTTATTATTCTGACCGGAATGTTTTGTTCCAAATGCCATTTGGTATAATTTCAGCACCAGATATATTCCAATGTGAGCAATCTGTTGAAATGGCATGAGGATGTTATTGTTGTCATGGATGATGGGCTAGTAGCTAGTGTTTGGTCCTGGTAAAGAAATATGTTAAACAAGACTTGAGGCAGTACTCCAAGCTATTAAGAAC
>NC_056727.1:961419741-961597241 GCF_019279795.1 Protopterus annectens
TTAAATTCCCAAAGGTTTTGGTTTGAAATTCAGTATGAATTTTGTTCTAGTAGCCTTGTCCAAAGTTACCTTTGAGTTGGCCCAAACTTAAAAAAATGAAAAACTGCCCTCTGAATGCACAATGCCTTATGTGAATACTCAGTTTTCTTGCAGCTGCCCTACTTTTATTCTGGAGTCTTTCTACTTGTATACTGCTACTAGCATTCCTCTAGTTAATGTATAGTTACAATGATCTGCATTTTGTGGAGAGAGTGGTCCAGAACACTGATGATATTTTGGGGGCTATTACTCTGTACAATTCAGTTCACTGGATGTTACCAATTAACATGTTTAAGGATGTCACATGAAAAAAAAAAAAAAAACTCAGAGCCTACCCTCTTCTATAGCACTAGGAGCAACCAAGAATTCACTGCACACTACTATAGTAATGCAGACCTCACACCCTCTCCGCCTTTCAGAACAAGTTAGAACTTACTCTGCTAAGGTAGCATCTTCTTGCAGGATGTGCATAGTCACCTTACATCACCTTCACCTTTCTGACATATCAAATAGGCCATCTGCCCATCAGCAGACTTTATATGGCTTTGCCTACCTTGACTTAAGAGCTATTCCACAATACATCTGGATATAAAATGACCAATGACAGCAGGCTGTAGCAATCTGCACTTAAGTGCTTGATGCTGTCTGTTGTTGGTCAGATTGGTGGGCCCAAAGGAATTTTCCTAAGAAAATGACTTTTTTCACCACTTTCTGGTGAAGGGGTCAGAACATCTCTCCCCTTCTATGGCCCATCTTATCCCGTCTCCACTCTTACCTTCATAAGAGGTAGAGTAAGAGTGTTGTACTTTAATGTCTGATAAAATCCTATGTTGTGTGTACTACACTATTATGTACTTTAACGTCTGATAAAGTCCTATGTTGTGTGTACTACACTATTATGTACTTTAACGTCTGATAAAGTCCTGTGTTGTGTGTACTACACTATTATGTACTTTAATGTCTGATAAAGTCCTATGTTGTGTGTACTACACTATTATGTACTTTAATGTCTGATAAAGTCCTATGTTGTGTGTACTACACTATTATGTACTTTAATGTCTGATAAAGTCCTATGTTGTGTGTACTACACTATTATGTGCTTTAATGTCTGATAACGTCCTGTGTTGTGTGTACTACACTATTATGTACTTTAATGTCTGATAAAGTCCTATGTTGTGTGTACTACACTATTATGTACTTTAATGTCTGATAAAGTCCTATGTTGTGTGTACTATACTATTATGTACTTTAATGTCTGAGAAAGTCTTATGTTGTGTGTACTACACTATTATGTACTTTAATGTCTGATAAAGTCCTGTGTTGTGTGTACACTATTATGTACTTTAACGTCTGATACAGTCCTATGTTGTGTGTACTACACTATTATGTACTTTAATGTCTGATAAAGTCCTATGTTGTGTGTACTACACTATTATGTACTTTAATGTCTGATAAAGTCCTATGTTGTGTGTACTACACTATTATGTACTTTAATGTCTGATAAAGTCCTATGTTGTGTGTACTACACTATTATGTACTTTAATGTCTGAGAAAGTCCTGTGTTGTGTGTACTACACTATTATGTACTTTAACGTCTGATAAAGTCCTGTGTTGTGTGTACTACACTATTATGTACTTTAATGTCTGATAAAGTCCTATGTTGTGTGTACTACACTATTATTACTTTAATGTCTGATAAAGTCCTATGTTGTGTGTACTACACTATTATGTACTTTAATGTCTGATAAAGTCCTATGTTGTGTATACTACAGTATTATGTACTTTAATGTCTGATAACGTCCTGTGTTGTGTGTACTAACTATTATGTGCTTTAATGTCTGATAACGTCCTATGTTGTGTGTACTACACTATTATGTACTTTAATGTCTGATAAAGTCCTATGTTGTGTGTACTACACTATTATGTACTTTAATGTCTGAGAAAGTCCTATGTTGTGTGTACTATACTATTATGTACTTTAATGTCTGAGAAAGTCTTATGTTGTGTGTACTACACTATTATGTACTTTAATGTCTGATAAAGTCCTGTGTTGTGTGTACTACACTATTATGTACTTTAATGTCTGCTACAGTCCTATGTTGTGTGTACTACACTATTATGTACTTTAATGTCTGATAAAGTCCTATGTTGTGTGTACTACACTATTATGTACTTTAATGTCTGATAAAGTACTATGTTGTGTGTACTACACTATTATGTACTTTGCCTGATAAAGTCCTATGTTGTGTGTACTACACTATTATGTACTTTAATGTCTGATAAAGTCCTATGTTGTGTGTACTACACTATTATGTACTTTAATGTCTGATAAAGTCCTATGTTGTGTGTACTACACTATTATGTACTTTAATGTCTGATAAAGTCCTATGTTGTGTGTACTACACTATTATGTACTTTAATGTCTGAGAAAGTCCTGTGTTGTGTGTACTACACTATTATGTACTTTAATGTCTGAGAAAGTCCTGTGTTGTGTGTACTACACTATTATGTACTTTAATGTCTGAGAAAGTCCTATGTTGTGTGTACTACACTATTATGTACTTTAATGTCTGAGAAAGTCCTATGTTGTGTGTACTACACTATTATGTACTTTAATGTCTGAGAAAGTCCTATGTTGTGTGTACTACACTATTATGTACTTTAATATCTGATAAAGTCCTATGTTGTGTGTACTACACTATTATGTACTTTAATGTCTGATAAAGTCCTATGTTGTGTGTACTACACTATTATGTACTTTAATATCTGATAAAGTCCTATGTTGTGTGTACTACACTATTATGTACTTTAATGTCTGATAAAGTCCTATGTTGTGTGTACTACACTATTATGTACTTTAATGTCTGATAAAGTCCTGTGTTGTGTGTACTACACTATTATGTACTTTAAAGTCGGATAAAGTCCTATGTTGTGTGTACTACACTATTATGTACTTTAATGTCTGATAAAGTCCTGTGTTGTGTGTACTACACTATTATGTACTTTAACGTCTGATAAAGTCCTGTGTTGTGTGTACTACACTATTATGTACTTTAACGTCTGATAAAGTCCTATGTTGTGTGTACTACATTATTATGTACTTTAACGTCTGATAAAGTCCTATGTTGTGTGTACTACACTATTATGTACTTTAAGGTCTGATAAAGTCTTATGTTGTGTGTACTACACTATTATATACTTTAACGTCTGATAAAGTCCTATGTTGTGTGTACTACACTATTATGTACTTTAACGTCTGATAAAGTCCTATGTTGTGTGTACTACACTATTATGTACTTTAATGTCTGATAAAGTCCTATGTTGTGTGTACTACACTATTATGGCAAAAAGGAATGGTCCCACTCAATGCAGCTAAATGTCACTCTTCACCATTGGTTCTACCACAAGCACTTGTACCAAAGTCTGAATCTGCCATGTGCCTCTGGCAGTGTGTTGCAAGTGAACAGGTGAAGATCTGTGCTTGTGCGCTACAAACAGTGCAAGGTATGGTTTAACAATTACACTGGGAACTACAATGTAGTGTTTCACCCTGTGTTAGCTAGGTCAGCTTGTATGGTCAACAAGACATCTTCCTAGAGCAGACAGATTTCTTCTCCGAGTTGGCAACTTCCATTACGTTATGGAGGGGCATTACCAATCGCCACCCTATTCCATCACATAATGATGGATCCCAGTAATGCCGTCTGGGCCAGGGTAGCAGGCGCCACACTGCTGCTCCCTATTCCCATCATGTGTTCCCCATTCCTCTTCTGTCATATCCAATATCCTGTGCATTGTCCAACCCTCCTGATCACCATTTGTCTGCCCTCTATTTATTGCTGCCTATCCTATGTCACTCCCTCCTATTGTGTGCACATCCGCCAATTTGTTTGTACTGTACTGTGTGTCTGTGCACCCCTATAAACTATCTTACTTCATTTTCCTACCCTGCTTTGCCTTTTCCCTTTCCCCTATCATTCTCTATGAAGTAAAAATGAAGTACTGTCCACGCAAAAAATTGCTCTATGTCCCTTCAACGTGAGAACTTATCCATTGTCCTTATGTGCAACATACTGTTTGCTGCTTTCCTTTTTTTGTACTTTCCTATGCATCCCTTTTCTTCCCTTTTAACCATGTGCCAGGTGTCCACTGCAGCTGCAAGTATCTATTACAATATAGTTTTCTGTGTTGCCTTGTGCTAGCTAAGGTGCACACTAACACATGCAGTGTAGCTACCACATGCAGACATATCAGTCTGTGAGCTCCACTTTTCAGATCTTGTGGTATCTTGTAATGTGTTGAGGGCAGATGGTAATTCTGAATATGAGTTTCACCGCACAAATGTGTCTACTTGCATGCATACTGTAATGTTGTCTCTCATACCCTGATGCACATCTGGTTGCAGTTAGCTGCTGTTTGACTTGGTTTCGATATTTAATGACACACTAAGTTCCCATGCAGAGCCACTCAGCCATGTGACCATTATGTGGAAGTGTGATGCACCGCTACAAATCCTGGCCTTAGTTCATTCTGTTCCCACAAAGTATGTCTTACTGAAACTTTACATTAAGGCAGAGCTGTAGCTAGGGCAGGACGAAAGTGGCAACTGCCCCCAAGGCTCATACTGTCAGGAGGTAGGGTCAGGGGGGGGGGGTGCCAAAAGTCTACAAGTAGAGTGTGGGTATTTACTCATGAATCTGTGAGGTTATTGCAACTTCATAAATTAATGTTAGTACTGGCTGGTCAAGGAATGCTAGTTACTGTAGCAAGGTGCCTATTACAGCTACAGCAATAAATTTGCTACAAGTACAGAATTTTTTTTTCTGGTCCTCAACTGTTAGAAGAGTTTTTGTATGGTCTTTACATTTATGTTGTGGTGATCTCATGTGCAAAAATGGGAAAAGGAGGTTGTGGGTGGATGGATGGATGGACAAACAAACAATCTGGGAAATGCTCAGGGCATCAGATGACCTAGTTAGAGCTCTGCATTAAAGTTCTGCTATATTATTTTCATATTTCTGTTATAATGTAGCACACAAGCAACGGAATGAACCAAGCATGAACCAAACCAAAATTTGACAATAACCAACACAAGCAGGCACAGTCACTATTTCCTTCAGTGGTTAAAATCAGACATCAGGATGAAAGACAGTCACAAATTCACAAATTCTTCCAGTAGTAAAAACAATCCAAGGAGTTTTATTGTAACAGAAGGTAAGCGCTTTCACAGTTAAGCTTCATCAGACCAAGTACAAGACACTGAAATGCACTCCATTTAAATACATGGACTGCATTTCAGTGTCTTGTACTTGGTCTGATGAAGCTTAACTGCGTTAGGGTCTTACTAAGTTTAATGGATCTCAGTGGCTCTAAAACCTACAAACAATTTTATCTAAGCTTCCCCCAATGTATACTAGAGTGTATTACTTTATCTTTCCACCGAATGCATACAAGGCTTCCTGCTTAATCTTTGTAGGCATGGGTGGCAGGAAATTCTTTGGAGCTTAACTCACAGTGACAGTTGTACGGCAGCATGACTGCTTTTGGCATTACTGTTCCTTTATCATTTCAAAGATAAAAGAAATGCATGAATAAAAATTCTGTGAGCCTCACACCGCAGTAATAAATATTCCTTTGCATATGTGCTACAAATTATGCTGTTTACTGAAGACAGCATGAGGTACATTAATACAAGTTAAGGGAGGAAAAAAGAAATGTTTAACTTATGGCTGCCCCACTTGGCTCCAGAACTCCACAGAACACAATCACTGCATGATGACAGGTACAGCTGGGTCTAGCTAAACAATTACTCCAAAATAAGGCTGCTGTTATTTCAACAAGCACACCACAGGAAAATGGTAGCTGCATATTCCATCCATTTTCTAAACTACTTTTTCACATATCTCTCAACTTCTGGAAAATGCTGAAAATAATGGGGGAGAAAAGGCCAAAATCAGGGACACTTTTCTACATATTATTGTAATTCACTTAAAAAGTTAATTGAGCAATAGGTTTTGTATTGATATGTATTCTCAAAACAGCAAAAAGAATGAAACTTCAATGTTTGGTCTTATTGAATTATTGTATCCTCAGTGAATTATCAAGAAATAAAAAAAAAAATAGAAAAGACAGGGAAAAAATGTGACTTAAAATAAGGGATATTCTGCAAAATTCTGGACAATTCATTATGTCCTGGTGAGTGTCACAGTGGTTGCAAACTAAGTAGGGCAGACCAAGACTTTGTTATCCCTCACAACAACTTCCAGTTCACCTTAGGAATGCCTTTGCATTCCCAGGCCAGCTATACCCTGTCCAGTGTATCCTAAGTCTGCTCTGTGGTCCCCTTCCAGTGGGCGGTGCCTGGTGCATCTCCCATAGGAGGTAATGAGGAGGCTTTCTCACTAAGTACCTAGAACGCCTCAGTAGGCTGCTTTAAGTCCTGAGGAACAGTGGCTATACCTTAAGATCTCCTAGACTGATGAGCTCCTCCCTCTTTTTCAGGACATGGACCCCAAAAGGAACTTCATTTTAGTTGATACCTAATAACCACGATGATAGGTGAAGATGGTGACAGAGACTAACAAGTGAACTGAGATCTTCATCCAAAAACTCAGCAACCACTTCATTACCACAGACCAGCTCACTGGCTGTAGTACTGCAGCCACTGCTGCCATCTTTTGGTCTGTCTCCCACTTCCTTTACCCTGATTTGTGAACAAGACATCAAGATGTTAAAACTCCCCATCCTCCCACAAACAGCAATCAACTCTTTTCCATGAGGAAACCATAACTTCTGATTTAGAATTGCTATCATCCCACCTACTTTATGCTAAACAGCAAACTGCTCCAGTGCAGGTGGAGACAGTCACTTGAAATCAAACGTACATCATTATCTGCCAAACCCTACTAGCTGTTGATATGCATATTTTGGCCTTGTTATGACCTCATCAGCACAGCACAAGCAGAGTGTTTGACTAAGCATTAGAAACACAGGGCTGTTATACCCAGCTGATGTCCATTATCAATAGGGTCACTGCAAAAATATCCCAAACAACAAACTAAAACAATGAATGAGAAGGTCACTGAAAAACCAATTAGTAAAAACAAAATGAAAACTCCAGCAAAGCTAGAACTTCCAATAAGTGACCTCCCAAACCTCTTGTATCAGAGACACATGGGATATATGCAAATGATCCTTATGAACATCAGGTGTTTCAGCTAATTGGCAATTCTGAATGCCCATTACTTGTTTCGTCATTTTAATGGACAATTTCAGGCCAATAAAGCCAAACCCTACTAGCTGTTGATATGCATATTTTGGCCTTGTTATGACCTCATCGGCACAGCACAAGCAGAGTGTTTGACTAAGCATTAGAAAGACAGGGCTGTTATACCCAGCTGATGTCCATTATCATTAAGGTCACTGCAAAAATATCCCAAACAATAAACTAAAACAATGAGTGAGAAGGTCACTGAAAACCCAATCAGTAAAAACAAAATGAAAACAGTACATTAAGGGACTGTGTGTGATATGGCGATGTAATATTCTAGTATATTACGGGAGTGTGCATGATGTGCTGATGTAGTATCCTAGTATACTAAGGGATTGTGTGTAACATGCTGATGTAGTATCCTTGTATACTAAAGGAGTATGTGTGTGATGTACTGAAGTAGTATGCTAGTTTTCTAAGGGAGTGTGTGTGACATGCTGATATTGTATCCTACTATACTAAGGGAGTGTGTGTGACGTGCTGATGTAGTATCTTAGTATACTAAGGGAGTGTGTCTGACGTGCTGATTTAGTATCCTAGTATACTAAGGGATTGTGTGTGATATGCTGATGTAGTATCCTAGTATACTGGGAGACTGTGTGTGACGTGCTGATGTAATATCCTAGTAAACTAAACGAGTGTGTGTGACATGCTGATGTAGTATCCTAGTATACTAAGGGAGAGTGTGTGTGATGTGCTGATGTAGTTTCCAAGTATACTAAGGGATTTGTGTGATGTGCTGATGAAGTATCCTAGTATATTACGGGAGTGTGTGTGACATGCTGATGTAGTATCCTTGTATACTAAGGGAGTATGTGTGCGATGTACTGAAGTAGTATGGTAGTATTCTAAGGGAGTGTGTGTGACATGCTGATATTGTCTCCTACTATACTAAGGGACTGTGTGTGATGTACTGATGTAGTATCCTAGTATACTAAGGGAGTGTGTGTGACGTGCTGATGTAGTATCCTAGTATACTAAGGGAGTGTATGTGACATGCTGATGTAGTATCCTAGTATACTAAGGGATTGTGTGTGACATGCTGATGTAGTATCCTAGTATACTGGGAGACTGTGTGTGACATGCTGATGTAGCATCCTAGTATACCAATGGACTGTGTGTGACGTGCTGATGTAGTTTCCAAGTATACTAAGGGTTTGTGTGTGATGTGCTGATGTAGTATCCTAGTATACTAAGGGAGTGTGTGTGATGTGCTGATGTAGCATCCTAGTATACTAAGGAAGTGTGTGTGACATGTTGATGTAGTATCCAGGTATACTAAGGGAGTGTGTGTGACGTGCTGTTGTAGTATCCTAGTATACTAAAGGATTGTGTGTGATGTGCTGATGTAGTATCGTAGTATCCTAAGGGACTGTGTGTGACATGCTGATGTTGTATCCTTGTATACTAAGACAGTGTGTGTGACATGCTGATGAAGTATCCTTGTATACTAAGGGAGTGTGTGTGTGTGTGTGTGTGTGTGTGTGTGTGTGTGTGTGTGTGTGTGTGTGTGTGTGTGTGTGTGTGTGATGTACTGATGTAGTATGCTAGTATACTAAGGGATTGTGTGTGACATGCTGATGTAGTATCCTAGTATACTAAAGGAGTGTGTGTGATGTGCTGATGTAGTATCGTAGTATCCTAAGGGACTGTGTGTGACATGTTGATGCTGTATCCTAGTATACTAAGGGACTGTGTGTGACATGTTGATGTGGTATCCTAGTATACCAAGGGACTGTGTGTGAAATGCTGATGTAGTATCCTAGTATACTAAGGGATTGTGTGTGATGTGCTGATGTAGTATCCTTGTATACTAAGGGAGTGTGTGTGACATGCTGATGTAGTATCGTGGTATACTAAGGGATTGTGTGTGATGTGCTGATGTAGTATCCTAGTTTACTAAGGGAGTGTCTGTGACATTCTGATGTAGTATCCTAGTATATTACTGGAGTGTGCATGATGTGCTGATGTAGTATCCTAGCATACTAAGGGACTGTGTGTGACATGCTGATGTAGTATCCTTGTAGACTAAAAGAGTGTGTGTGCATGTGTGTGTGTTTGTGTGTGTGTGTGTGTGTGTGTGTGTGTGTGTGTGTGTGTGTGTGTGTGTGTGTGTGGTGTACTGATGTAGTATGCTAGTATACTAAGGGAGTGTGTGTGACGTGCTGATGTAGTATCCTAGTATACTAAAGGAGTGTGCGTGATGTGCTGATGTAGTATTGTAGTATACTATGGGAGTGTGTGTGACATGCTGATGTTGTATCCTAGTATACTAAGGGACTGTATGTGACGTGTTGATGTTATATCCTAGTATACCAAGGGATTGTGTGTGACGTGCTAATGTAGTATCCTAGTATACTAAGGGACTGTGTGTGATGTGCTGATGTTATATCCTAGTATACTAAGGGACTGTGTGTGATGTGCTGATGTAGTATCTTAGTGTACTAAGGGAGTGTGTGTGACATGCTGATGTAGTATTCTACTGTACTAAGGAATTGTGTGTGACATGCTGATTTAGTATCCTAGTATACTGGGAGACTGTGTGTGATGTGCTGATGTAGTAGCCTAGTATACTATGGGAATGTATGTGACGTGCTGATGTACTATCCTAGTATACTAGAGGACTGTGTGTGATGTGCTGATGTAGTATCCTAGTATACTAAGGGAGTGTATGTGACATGCTGATGTAGTATCCTAGTATACTAAGGGAGTGAGTGTGCCATGCTGATGTAGTTTCCAAGTATAATAAGGGATTGTGTGTGACGGCTGATGTAGTATCCTTGCATACTAAGGGAGTTTGTGTGATGTGCTGATGTAGTATGCTTGTATACTAAGGGATTGTGTGATGTAGTATCCTAGCACACTAACGGACTGTGTGGGACATGCTCATGTAGCATATTAGTATACTAAGGGAGTGTGTGTGACGTGCTGATATAGTATCCTAGTATTCTACGAGAGTGCATGTGTGATGTGCTGATGTAATATTCTAGTATACTAACGGAGTATATGTGATGTGGTTATGTAGTATCCTAGTATACTGAGTGTGTTTGACATGCTGATGTTGTATCCTAGTATACCAAAGGAATATGTGTGATGTGCTGATGCAGTATCTTAATTTACTAAGGGACTGTGTGTGACATGCTGATGTAGTATCCTAGTATAGGTAGGGACTGTGTGTGACGTGCTGATGTAGTATCCTATTATACTAAGGGACTGTGTGACATGCTGTAGCATCCTGGTATAGTAAGGGATTGTGTGTGATGTGCAAATGTAGTATCCTAGTATACTAAAGGACTGTGTGTGACATGCTGATGTAGCATCCAAGTATATTAAGGGACTGTGTGTGATGTGCTGATGTAGTATCCTAGTATACTAAGTGATTGTGTGTGACATGCTGATGGTGTGTGACATGCTGATGTAGCATCCTAGTATACTAAGGGAGTGTGTGTGACATGCTTATGTAGTATCCTAGTATACTAAAGAAGTGTGTGTGATGTGCTGATGTAGTATCCTAGTATGCTAAGGGAATGTGTGTGACATGCTGATGTTTTATCCTAGTATAGTAAGGGACTGTGTGTGATGTGCTGATGTAGTATCCTAGTATACTAGGGCATTGTGTGTGACCTGCTGATGTAGTATCCTTGTATACTAAGGGAGTGTGTGTGATGTGCTGATTTTGTATCCTTGTACACTAAGAGACTGTGTGTGACATGCTGATGTAGTATCCTAATATACTATGGGACTGTGTGTAAAGTGCTGATGTAGTATCCTTGTATACTAGAAGACTGTGTGTGACATGCTGATGTAGTATCCTAGTATACTAAGGGAGTGTGTGTGACATGCTGATGTAGTATCCTAGTATACTAAGAGAGTGTGTGTGCGCTGTGCTGATGTAGTTTCCAAGTATACTAAGGCATTGCGTGTGATGTGCTGATGTAGTATCCTAGTATACTAAGGAAGTATGTGTGATGTGCTGATGTAGTATCCTAGTATATTAAGGGAGTCTGCGTGATGTGCTTATGTAATATCCTATTATACTAGGGGAGTGTGTTTGACATAGTGATGTTGTATCCTCGTATACTAAGGGACTGTGTGTGTGACGTGCTGATGTAGTATCCTAGTATACCAAAGGACTGTGTGTGATGTGCTGATGCAGCACCCTAATATACTAAGGGACTGTGTGTGACGTGCTGATGTAGTATCCTAGTATAGTAAGGGACTGTGTGTGATGTGCTGATGTTGTATCGTAGTATACTAAGGGAGTGTGTGTGATGTGCTGATGTGGTATCCTAGTATAATAAGGGACTGTGTGTGATGTGCCAATATAATATCCTAGTATACTATGTGACTGTGTTTGTGAATACTGTTTTCTCTTCATTAGCCTGAACAGGCAGCTCAAGGCATCAGTTATTTTGTGTTTAATAGTGTGAGGAGTTACTAGGTCCACTAAAAGATTATGCTTTAGTTTTGAATGTCATATCTTTAAATGTAACTATGTCAATCACAACCATAAATATTACATTTCTATGTTAACAGAACAAACATAGCACATACACAGTGGCACAGTATAGTAATTGTGGAACTAAACACATTGCTTCAGGATATTGTTGTGAAGCTCTCTCAATAAAAACTTCTCTGCTCATAGGGTACCATACTCATAATAAGTTAAATAGAATTCAGACAGACTGTGGCATCACCCATGGTCTATCAGTTATGCCTCTGCTAACCTCAAAGCTGCATAGCAAGAGGTCATGTGAACTAATCTGAGACTAGAGTAGAGCAGACTAATGGAAGAGAGACACATAATGCATTTAAGGAGCTCGTACAACCTAATGGATAAATGTTCCACAGTGGTAAATACAAGCAAGACTCTTGTGATCCATACCCAAGAGAGGAAGGCCAGTGACTCCCAGGCATAGGAGTCTCCTAAAGCATATTACAAGTAAACAGATTTATTGAAGGACATGAAAAACCTTTCCCAGTTTATATATGGAACTTGAGCTCATTAAGTGGAGAAAGGATTCAGAAGTTCATTAGGAGAATATCACAAGGGTGATAGATGATGCTGTCTGAGCAAGGTAATAATGTGGCTAAGAATGACCCTATATAGGGAAGGAGCAGAATTAATTGATAAGGAACTCTGCAGGATACAGGCTTCCCAGAAGTTTTAAAGGTGCTACCTATCTTTTGCAAAAGGGGCTAAGAATGTTGGTGTTAGTTAAATATTATTCAGCAACTGCTGATTTGAAGACTGTTTTAGTTTCAATAGGAAACAAGAAACCACTTAAAGTGAAGGCGGGATGAATATACAAATGAGACGGTTCCTAGCCGTGTGCTGTTATTTTGACTGTACAGATGTGATGGTTTCCACCCATACTGTTATTATGACTGTACAGTTGTGATGGTTCCCACCCATGCTGTTATTATGACTGCATAGATGTAATGGTTTCCACCATGCTGTTATTATGACTGTACAGTTGTGATGGTTCCCACCCGTGTTATTATGATTGCACAGATGTGATGGTTCCCACCCATGCTTTTATGACTGTACAGATGTGATGGTTTCAACCCATGCTATTATTATGACTGTACACTTGTGATGGTTCCCACCCATGCTATTACTGTGACTGTACAGATGTGATGGTTGCCTCCCATACTCTTACTCTGACTGTACAGATGCGATGGTTCCCATCTTTACTGTTACTGTGACTGTACAGATATGAAGGTTTCCACCTATACTATTACTGTGACTACAGATGTGATGGTTCCTACCCATAATGTTACTGTGACTGTAGAGATGTGACGGTTCCCACCCATACTGTTACTATGACTGTACAGATGTGATGGTTCCCACCCATACTGTTACAGTGACTGTGCAGATGTGATGGTTTCCACCCATGCTATTATGACTGTACAGTTGTGATGGTTCCCACCCATGCTGTTATTATGACTGTACAGATGTGATGGTTTCCACCCATGCTGTTATTATGACTGTAAAGTTGTGATGATTCCCACCTGTGCTGTTATTATGACTGTAAAGTTGTGATGATTCCCACCCATGCTGTTATTATGACTGTAGAGTTATGATGATTCCCACTTGTGCTGTTATTGTGACTGTACAGTAGTGATGGTTCCCACCCATGCTGTTATTATGACTGTACAGATGTGATGGTTTCCACCCATGCTGTTATTATGACTGTAAAGTTGTGATGATTCCCACCCATGCTGTTATTATGACTGTACAGTTGTGATGATTCCCACCCATGCTGTTATTATGACTGTACAGATGTGATAGTTTCCACCCATGCTATTATTATAACTGTCCACTTGCGATGCTTCCCACCCATACTGCTACTGTGACTGTACGTATGTGATAGTTTCCACCCATACTGTTACTGTGACTGTACAGATGTGATGGTTCCCACCCATACTGTTACTGTGACTGTACAGATGTGATGGTTCCTACCCATAATGTTACTGTGACTGTACAGATGTGATGGTTCTCACCCATATTGTTACTGTGACTGTACAGATGTGACAGTTCCCATCCATACTGTTACTATGACTGCACAGATGTGATGGTTTCCACCCATACTGCTACTGTGACTGTACGTATATGATAGTTTCCACCCATACTGCTACTGTGACTGTACAGATGTGATGGCTCCCACACATACTGTTACTGTGACTGTACATATGTGATGGTTTCCACTCATATTGTTACTGTGACTGTACCGATGCGATAGTTTCCACCCATACTGTTACTGTGACTGTACAGATGTGATGGTTCCCACCCATACTGTTACTGTGACTGTACCGATGCGATAGTTTCCACCCATACTGTTAATGTGACTGTACAGATGTGACGGTTCCCACCCATACTGTTACTGTGACTGTACAGATGTGATGGTTTCCACCCATACTGTGACTGAGCATCATAGACATTTGTAAGTTGGAGATGGTAGTTATTTGGTAACAGAAAGAAAGAATGAGATAATGCACTCTTCTCTTGTTTCTATACCCATAAGTAAAATGATTGGGAAATGATGCTAACAAATTAGTAAAGCAAAGAGGTAGCAATGTTTAGTAGAACTAAAATGAATATATGGAAATTAAGAATGGCTAAAAAGGAGACAGGAGGCTTATCCTACACTTGGATGTCACCTAATTAGCTGTGTTCTGTGTGGTAAACACATTTTATTAATTTGCCTTTTTTAGGAGATTGAAAGGTTGTTTTTTTGATTAAGAAGATTGGTTTCAGGGAGCCCTTTTGACCAGGGTGTGTGTGTGTGTGTGTGTGTGTGTGTGTGTGTGTGTGTGTGTGTGTGTGTGTGTGTGTGTGTGTGTGTGTGTGTGTGTGTGTGCGTGTGTGTGTGTGTGTGTGTGTGTGTGTGTGTGTGTGTGTGTGTGTGTGTGTGTGTGTGTGTGTGTGTGTGTGTGAATGCCTAAGCCATGTGTGTGTGTGTGTGTGTGTGTATGTGTGTGTGTGTGTGTGTGTGTGTGTGTGTGTGTGTGTGTGTGTGTGTGTGTGTGTGTGTGTGTGTGTTCCTAAGCCATATTCTGTGGCTGAGCCTGATGTCCTTAATGACAAAGAACAGTGCGTCTACTACATTGTATACATTGGTTATATCAGTGTGAACTTGAGGAAAGTACAGCTGTGTAAGTTGAACTTACCATAACAGTACATGTTTAAGTTATCACTGCTGCAGTGGCCTTCGCTATATGGGTAATATCCTGCCAAGGATATAACAGTTGGCCAGCTTCTAAAACATCAGGGCACCTTCCATGCGTGCAAACTATCAAGCAGTTTGAGCTGAGCTGACTGAAAGACATGTTTGGGAGTGAAGCCCTTCAGAGCTTTCTTGCCAGCAGAGAGAGGGTAGCTGAGCCCTGAAAGGAATGCTAGAAACAAAAATAAATAAATATATGTCCACATGGCGGCATAATCCAAAAAAATGTGGAAGGAGGGAGGGAGCGTCTACTGCACAGTGATCATTCAAACATCTACTGCTACGGTAATTTCATCTTACACAACCATTCATCATATTGATCACCACTCAAGTAGCCTTAACTATATGGCTAACTACATTTGAGAGGTAGGAGGAGAAGAGTCCAGCATCCCCTGGAGAATGGTCCTAGCAAAGCTTGATCTAAGCCTAGAGAAGGAATCAAGGTTATAGTGCTTTTTAAAAGTATGTACAAAGGACCAGGTAGCAGCTTCTAGAATACTTCCAGGATCCAACCGTTTCCAAAAATCTATAGATGAGACCAAGTTCCTGGTAGAGTGGGCCTTCACACTGCTTGGCATAATTTTATTATGATGAGTATAACAAAAGGTAATAGCCTTAGACAACCATTTGAAAATAGTCTGTTTTGACACAGGTTGTCCCTTTTTGTTACCTTTACAAGAAATGAACAATTGATCCAAAAATATAAAAGATTTAGTTTGTGAGGATAGTACCTGAGGTGTCTGGGGGCATCCAGTGTATGGAGTGACTTTTCTCTCTCGTTTTAGGTTCAGGACAGAAAACACGGAGATGGATAGTTTTGGCTTAAAGTAAACTTGGATAGCACTTTAGCATAAAAAAAGTATTATTTCTCAAAGAAACCATGTCACTGTGGAAAATGAGAGAGGGTTGGCTCACCATAAGAACCTGCAACTCAGATACCCTTCAAGCAGAGGTCAGAGCAATCACTAAAACTGTTTTTCATGTTAAGAACCTCAGGTCAGCCAGGTTATAATAAAGCAAATGTTCTCTAACACAAAATTAACATCCGAATGAGGGGCCACCAGTTTTCTTAGAGGCCTCTTATGCAAAACAATTTTAAAGAATATTTTGACATGAGACTGCATTGAAAGGGGAAGATCCATGCACAGACATGCTAAAATGGATGATAAATGAGCCTTGATAGAGGAATATGAAAGGCTGTAGGATAGTAACCCACTCAAATATTGTAAAACTAATGTTGTTGGCACCAACTAAAAATCCTTTCCCATTTGATAATATATGATTTTCTAACAGCATGCTTTCTTGTCTCCATTAGTACCTGTTGCATGTTCTCAATAAACAGGTGCCTAAAAGGAGTTAAGACCCTATCATCCAGGCAGTCAACTGAAGATGATTGATAACAGGGTGTATCAAACACCCCTGGGTGAACCATGGTTGCCTGGGCCAGAAGAGAGTCACCACACTGGTTTTGAGGATTCCTTCTGAATCTTCAGAAGTACCCTGGATATTAGTGGAAAGGGAAGAAAAGTCCTGGAATAGAATTTGCCAGTTTATTGTTCAGAGGGGTGGCAAAGAGGTTTACTTGAGGAACTCCCACAGATGCATCAAATCTTGGAAGACCCCCTGCTCTAGTTTCCATTCATGAGGGTCTGGCCTGGTCTTGCTCAACTTGTCTGTCATACAATTTTGCTCTGATGGAATGTAGGATGCCTGCAACATGAGATTGTGCTATGAAGCTATATCCCAAGCTAACATGGCTAGTCTCCTAAGGGGGTACAACCTGGTTTCCCCTTGCTTGTTGATGTACAACATGACTGGGGTATTGTCTGTAACCACTTAAAGAGGTCCCTGGGACCAAAGATGGTTCAGAGAGTTGAGTACCTTGATCAGGGCAACCATTACTTTGATATTTATATGCTTGCATCTGTTGTTGGAGTCCCTCCCACCTTGCACTTTTATCCCTCCTGAAACTGTTTCCCAAGCAAAGTCCAAGGAGTTTGGGGTAACTGACTGATTTGGAGCTGGGAGGAGAATGGGAGACCTATATTTAAGAATATCTGTTGCCTCCACCAAAATATTTCTCTTTTATCAACCCCCAACACTGGGATTTGAAAAGATAAGGGGTGATGATGCTGGCACCAAAGACATTTCAGATACCACTATTTCTTCCTCATGTGCAGTCTTGCCAGGGGTATCATGAGACTCACAGATGCCATGAGACCCAAAATCCTTAGGTATTCCTCTTACAGTGAAAAAGACTAAGTGGAAAATCTTGGAAATATATCTAAATAAAAATCTATTTTTCCTGTGGAAGAAAAGCTATTTGAACTGAGGTGTCTATTTGACATCCCAGGAACACAATCCTGTGTGAGGGAGACAAAAAGACTTTTGAATGTTCTCTTGAATTCCCAGCTTGTGTAAGAGATCTTTCACTTAAGAGAGAGATTTGTTAAAATTTGAAAAAGACTCTGCAAAGATAAGCAAATCATCTAAATATGGAAAGATTTGGATACTCTGCAGCCTGCATTGAGCTATAACTGGATCCAGACACTTTGTGAACACTCTTGGTGCAATGAATAGTCCAAAGGGTAAGGCAGAGATTTGATAATGTGATCCAGGCACACAAAACCTTAAAAAACGTCTGAAGTCTGGATGAAAATGGATGTGATGATAAGCACCTTTTAAGTCTAGTGTTACTAGGAAAGTTGAAAGAGGAAGAAGAGGCAAAAGGTAGTGAAGTGACAACATTCTAAATTTGGGCACTATCACAAACATGTTTTGGAAAGAAAGATCCAGAACTGGACCCCAAGCATTTTCTTTCTTTGGCACTGGGAACATCCTTCAATAAAACCCTTCCCCATCCAGGAAGGAAGAAACAGTTCTATCACTCCTTGAGACAGCATGTGATGAAGAACAGGTGGAAACAAAACAGTCTGATTTGGGGGGCGAAGAATGACCCCTGGAAAGGAGTAATTTCCACCCACTGCCATCTGCAGCCCTGATGAATGATTTTCAGAACCCATTAGTCTGAAACAATCTGTTGCCAAAGAGGAAAATGAAGATTCAGAATTTCTGGAAGTGCAAAAGGGCCAAGGTGGGAGGGAGGGGGGTAACTAGGTCTCTCATTCAGACTTATTGGGATGTCCTTAGATTTTGGAGGTTAGAGACTTCTTTTTGGAACCCTCTTGCCATTTCTTCTTAAATATCCATTTACCTGAATTTTGTTGAGGCCGTTTATACTGTCCTTTACCAAAACTGGATGAAGAGATAAAAAAAAATCCCTTGGACAATTTAAAAAAGGAGGGCTGAAAAATCTTATGGATTCTCTGTGGCACCTTGCCCCTTTCATCACACTTGTTGATCACCTTGGCAGCGGAGGGGCCAAACACTAAATCTCTCTCCAAGGGAGATTTTAAAATCGCATTTTCAACATCATCTTAGAGGTTCTGAAAATGCAGCCACGCAAACTTTCTCAAAACAGTACCAATGGCCATAGCCCTGGAAGAAGTATCAACAGAGTCATACATACACTGCAAACAATGATTAGTGACCTGTGCAACAGAAGAAACTAAGTTATTTAAAACAGATTTTTTCCTTACAAGAAGAAACTGCAGATAAAGCATTCCTCATACTTTCACAATTTGTGAGAACAAACTTTAACATATGAGCCTGACAATTCAAAATTTTGAAAATCAGAGTTGCAGAAATATACATTTATTCGCTATATCTGTGAATAATTTTCCCATCCCTATCAGCAGCAGTGGGGTCAACTAATGCTATCAGTATGTATATATATATGTAAAAACTTTTGGATTTTTGGGATACTAATAACACACATATTATTGTATTTATATATAAATAGGAAAAAGCTATAACTGTTAGTTAAATACAATTTATACCTGAACAAAACTAAATGCAGGTTTTACATTATTCTGCATATTTAATATATGTCTATATACATTGTCAGTAGTAGACTCTATGTATTGGCATATTGTACTTTGGAACTGCATTTAACATTGTTTATATAAGTAACTCTGTCATTAGATTTTAAAAAGTTGACATTATTATTACTTTGATTTTTATAATGTTTTATAAGTATCACAAAGTTAGACATTGTATAGTTTTTTATGATATCAGCATATAATGCTTTACATATTTGATAAAATCTGTAAGACCATTGTGTATTAATTTGTAATGCGTTATTAATAGTTCTTATGGTCTTTTGTTATCTTTGCATTATCTAGAGCTGATGACTTTAAAAGAAAAGTAGTACTAAGCATTTTTTAAGCTACACCTAGCAGATTAATTAATTGAATAAGCAACAACTGAATTGAATTGGATAATTCATATATAATTCAATTAGTGTTTTTATATATAATGAGTGATTCTATTCTACATTTATTGAATCTGAAGAAGCGTGCCTTTGTGGATGCACGCGAAAGCGCTTATTCTCTTGTTCTAATAAAGAATTGATTTTACGTGGTGGTTGGCTTCCAGTTTCTACTACATTATTCGTTTTTGCTCTGGAATCACCTTCGAGGGTCAGGTTTGCTGCGTTTCACGATAATGCTATCAGTGCTGGGTCAGGTTTGGGAATAGTGTATAAAAATTTAAAAGAGTGACTTTATGCACTCTATCTGTCTTTTTAAGCACAGCTCGCTAAGTAACAGGAAAATTGCAGGCAGTAACATACACATCCTCTAAAACTGACAGAACCGGAAGAATAGATGTGGGCTCTGGAAAATACTTCTGTAACAACTCAGTATTTTCTGCGGGGCTGAGAAACCTCTGTGCTCTCCCACTGAAAACACTGACACATTCTAGCAATAGTTTCAGAGAAAGAGAAATCTTCATGGGGAGAATCAGAAACTGAGCTCTCATCTGAGTCTGAAGCAGAAAACTGAGGAAAAAATCTATCTGTATCTGCATCTTCCTGCTCAGGTTCAGAATCTTGAATCTCTTCAGGAAAAGAGGAACTACTTTACAAGAATGATCAGTATCCTGAACTAAACCCTGCCTGAGCCAGACCCAGTAAGCTACTCCTATCCAAATAAACTTGAGAAGGAGTAGATACATGCTTGTTTTTTTTATTCTTTTTGACAGGAAAAATGGGGCAGCTGTGTTGCTAATGGTAGCAGCTACTACCCTGAGGATGGGCACAGCATTCTGATGCAAAAGGCAAACCTTCCCTGTTCCCTTTCCCACGACGGATAACAGTGGCTATCCCTTGTCCACTGAGGGGACCGCAACAGCTGCAGAGGACATGGCTAACCCCCAGTCCATAATGGCTGTAAGTGCTACACCAGAGAGATTCAGGGTAAAAGATGAGTGGTCTGAGGTACAAAAGATGGCCACATAAAAGTCACCCACCTGCAGCTGAGGCAAATTGCTAGTTTGCTGTGGTGGCAAAGGCTGTTTGCTTAACTTTTTCTTATTGTGGCTAGAAGAAGGACTGACTGTCGGACTGGTATTCTGTTCCATGTTCAAGACAAAAATGGAGACTTTTTCTCAGAGAAGACAAGTAACAATTTCCAGTAAACACTACTAGTCCACAAAAGTTACTTTTCTGACAGAAAAAACACAGTAAAACACTTTAAAACACTATACCAGCCCCAGAAAAGGAAAATAAACTGAATTTCTCCACAAAAAAAAAATATTTCAGTTACTTTGCACTATGTTTAAATTGACAGGAAATAAATGATTGCTCCATTTAAAAGTATGTTACAGTCTTGAGACAGTTAAAACAAAACACTCCTAGCTTTAAAATAATTATGCTGAACAAGAAGATAATAAAGCATGAACAAAATTAAGAAAATGGAAGTTTTTCCTTCCCCCAAAGGGAACTTATATGCCCAGTAAAGGAAAGCAAAAGCCAACTGTCGATTTTTGAAAGTCTTAGAGGAGCATACGCTTTGGTGGCTGTAAAGCTCTGAAGGGCCTCATGCTAAAATGTCTCTTTTAGTCAGCTTGCTAATTTGGGCATGTGGAAGGTGCCCTGAAGCTTTGGAAGCTGGCTGAATGCTCTGTCCTTGGCAGAATATAACCAATATAGCTAAGACTACTGCAGCAGTGATCAATATGATGAACATACTAATATATGTTATTATAATACATATATATTCTAATATATATATTCCAAATATATGTAAAACAGCTGTTGCTATTCCCTTATTTAAAAGAAGTAACAATTACACACTGGAAGGTTACCATCCAAATTAGTATCACACCAATTACGGGCAAGTGTTTCGAAAGAGGGATTTGTTCCTCAGTAACAGAAAAGTTATGTACCAGACTGGACATCTTTCAGCAGGGATTTTCTCATTGTAAGTTATGTCTTACTACCTTATTAAGTTTCTGTCAAAATCTATGGGAGTCAGTGGATGTAGGCCTTTCAACAGATGTAATTTGTCTGGATTTATCCAAGGCATTTGACTCTGTGCTACGTAGGGAAATTTTATCCATTCTATATGATATGGGAATAAATCATTATGCAATTATATGGATTACTGGTTGGTTGACTGACAGGTTCTTCAATTTTGAATTGACAGCATTACCTCTGAATATAGAAAGGTAGTAGATGAGGTTTCCCAGGGTTCATTTCTTGGACCTCTGTTGTTTAATATCTTCATGTCTGACTTTAAACTCAAAGTAACACATTACTTAGCAGATTTGTTGATGACACCAAAATAAGGCCAATCATTAATTTAGTAAAAGATCAAGCTACCCTATAGGGTTATCTGGACAGCCTTTACACTTAAGCACTAAGTAAGATCATGGGGTTTAATGGCAGTAGATTTAGTCTTACACTTTGGTTGTAATAACCCATGTTTTCCATATGCTGCAGATTGTGCTATAATAAATATTGAAAACAAGGTTAGGGATTTATAATTAATAGTGAATAACCAGTTAGGGTATGATGGGTAAGAAAAGCTATGCAGTTATTAGGGACATTTTGTGCAGTGTTTCAAGTTATGATGAGATAGTTTTAATTCCACTTTATAAGCCTTTTTGCAAGACCATATACTGAACACTTTGAAGCTGCTTGTGTCTATTATTGCTCTCAGTTAACTAAATTGTAAAAAAATTTACAAGTTTTATACTGAAAAGATAGACAGATTTAACATTTAAGTTATAGGAACCAGTATGAGCAGTTTTTCCTGTATTCAGTACAATACAGGATAGTCAGGGGTGACCTCACAATTGTGTCCCAATGCATGAATGATGTTGCTAGTTTAGCTAACATTGATATAGAGATAAGGCAACATAGTTATGATAGAAGGAATAATATATATTTTGTGAACAATGCAGTTTACAATGCATACCCGGGGAAGCAATACATTCAAACAGTCAATGGTAAAGTGGAGAAAACATATACATAAACAAGAAAATGCACTCGGGTGATGACACTTTTAAAATACACTCCTTTAACTGAACACAATTATTCATATTAAGCACTTTCACCTTTATTTAGCAGGCTTCTTCAGAATCACTGAATAATTATGTTAAGTGGAAGCAATATTTTTATAAAACGGCTGGCAGATTATGGACTGAATTACCACTAAGGATTAGAAAGGCCTCTAGTTTTGATACATTCAAGGCCTCTTTGGACAAATAGTTTGGTGACAGGGACTTTGGGGGTCCCTGATAGGTAGTAAACTCATTTTTGGTTTCTACTGAAGTCCATAGCTTGCATCACATTCAGTACTGAACACTGAATAAGTCTAGTGGGGCTAATTAGTAAAAAAGATACAATATTTAAAAGGAAAATAATTAAGTTCAGGGTTTTCATCAGAAAGCTGATTTGACAAGCATCTGCCACAGAATTGACTGCTACGTGATTTTTCCCACAGTCTCAGTCCTGTTACTGTTGTGTTCTTAAAGCCCAATAGTGACTGGAGTTGCCTGCTTCTTATGTTAGTATGACCACAAAACTCCCTTCCACTCCTTTTTCATTGGCTCTCATTTGTAAACAAAACAATATAATTATGCGAAGGCAAACATCTTAAACTAATTACCTGACTATCTGATAACTACATGTATTAATTATCCTTGGAAAAAAAATTTGCTTAAAATTGACCTTCCCCCTTACTATTGTGCCTAAGCTGGTTATCCTCTGCATGTCCTCCGTCATTATTGTTTTGCATTGATTTTGGAACTATTCTGCATTTAAATTCTACTAGCTTTTATTATTATTAGCTGACTTCAAAAAACATTTCTATCACCATGGAGTTCAACCCTGCTCTAGCCTTATCGTTAGCCAGCCATCAGCAGTCATCTTTCTGAAGCAGAATAGCAACTTCCCGATGTTTTTAGGCAACCCAATTATTTATTTATTTTTTTACTAGCATTTGTTTGCTGGGATAATCTGACTGGGCACAACTGTGACCCCTTTTCAATGGAGGCCTAGGGAGAAAAGCAACAACCCTTAGAGAAATGTTCCAGTGCTACAGCTGACAAGCCTATATTCAAACAATATATACAGAAAGAATGTCACACATTTCAAACACTCAGATTTTCAAAATGTTGTAAACAGTACATACATTTACAAGAACTTATCAATCAAATATACAGAAATATATAAAGGTAATAAAACAGTAAATTGACATTCTAGTACTTAGTCAAAGGTTTTGCAGTGTTATTAAAGGATGATATAAAATGCAGGATTCCGTATAGAGATTAGAGAAGATAGGAGTCTACAGTACATGACTAGGTTGACAGAAATGTAGCTCAGCCAGGAGTAGAGCAAGGCCTGTGCCAGGTGTCTGCAAAATATTGTCTAAGTTGCACTTTAAAGAACTTATAGTTATCATTTTACCTAAGGCCATGAAACAGAGAGTTCCATAGTTTGAAGACATGTGAAGGATATAGCATCTCCCGCAGAGTTATTGCACTTAGTTATTTGAAGAAGTACTTTATTGGTTGCGAGTAGAGTTTTGCTTGGTTGATATTGGTGAAGCATGTTGCTTAGGGTTGGATGTTGGTTTGGTGTATAGAGGACTATGTATAAGACTAGCAATTTAGAATGTGATAGATTGTGAGGTAATTCTAGCCAAGATAGATTTTTAAGGGAAAGACAGTGATGGGATTTACATGGCATGTTGGCTGCAAACATGGCTACCTTTTTGTAGCAGCACTTCGGGAGAGTAAGTAGTGTGTGTGGGCTGTAGGTTTACAAATAATGGAGCAGCAAAAAGAAGACTTGGGAGCAATAGGTAACATGCCAGGTGTTTTTTGGTTGCTGAGGTAAGGCAGTTTTGTAACACATACTGGTTTCACCCACTGCAGTCAGTAAGCAGCACCATAACAGTATTACATTATCACAGGACCACAACATCATTCGTATATGTGGTCAGCTAGTAAAGTAATCCTTGTCTAAGCATACTATTTCCCTTAGATATCCTGCTGGTTTACCTCAGTATGAATCCACAACACTAGCACCATACCTACACCTGCACTCATGCAACCTGCAGTATAAATCTGTTCCCTTTAAGGTCCAATAAATCTGCAGAATATCCCAGAAATGTCTTGATCATTGGTGATTCAATTGTAAGGATCACAGATACAGTACTCACCAGAACAGGAAAGGATATAGTGACAGATACCAATCTGGTATTAGGATCAGGGATGTCACTAGGACCTTTATGTTACTGACCTACCTCAGCTATGAATACAACTTTGTAGAATTTGCCCTCCTGATGGTGAATGATTTAAGGTGTTCTACCCCAGAGGAGATGCAAACAAACATTGATGATCTTTTCACTCGTGTTTTTGATGAAGCAACGTTCTGGAACTGAATACCACACTAGCCTCGTCAAGAATAACGCTAAAATTTAAGTAAAAAAAAATACAATGCAGATTCATGCAACAGAAATTTATTTCACAATTCTATATTCTAGGCACATTTGCTCTTCAAAGTATGACTCAGCAAAGAAACAAAATCAGTTGGTAACACCAGACAATGATGTTAGAAATAATTATTTTAAAGAAACACACACCAAGGGACTTCTCCAATTAAATTCCCAACTCCCTTCTCCTGGTCTTGATTCTGGATGTCCAGATGCAAGTCACTGCCTAGCTCGCCCCTGCCCCCACCATTCTTATACTGTATGGGTGTTTCAAAATGCTGCTCTACGTACTGCTTGTTAAGGGCATCAGCCTGCCTCACTGCACCTATGACTTCTCCATACTCCCACCTTTTTCCAAAGTTCTTTAAAATGGGAACAATCTTTTCTTAATATCACTTTGACAAATTACAAGTTACAGCCATAGGATATAATGGTTTTCTTAGAACTGTTTTATATTTCTACATGTATGAGGGGGTATTCTTTTATATTACCATGGATGTGTATTAATCCATATTTTTGGTTGTTACTAATCTTGTGCTTCCATAGCAGGGGACAACTAACAAGGGTAATTATGCTTCCTGTGTACAGCAGAAATATACTAAGGGCATCCATGGATGTGAAAATCTAAGTTATTATGAAAGACTAAAATATCTGAACTTGTACAGTGTCTCTTACAGATATTTAAGACGAGATCTTATTCAGGTATATAGGGCATTTAGAGACAACTACCCCTGTGAATGTTTGGGGTTAGCAAAAAGTACTAGAGAATCATCAGATAACCTATGTAGAAGATTCTGTAGGAATGAGAAATGTACTAATTGGTTCTCTGTCAGAGTAGCTGATGCTTGCAACAGACTACCAAATTACATTAAAGCAAGCACTAGTTTAGATAATTTTAAGAACAGCCTGGACATTTATTATGGGAACAAGTGTTTTGGCATATTGGCAAGCTAGAGGGGCTTTAATGCCTGTGCTTAAAACATTTGTATGTATGTATGTAGAAGAAGTTGAACTTGTCTTCCTTCCAGAAATATAGTACTTTGCTTACTTTGTGTAGCACAACATAACATAGTAGACTTTGCCATCTTAGTTCTAATACATACTGCTGATTGAATTTTCATAGCTGTAATGCTGTCTCACTGCATAGGAACAACTTCATTTGTAACATGCGTTTCAATTTTCACTCCAGTAGCATTCACTTTAGTATTAGCACCACAGAACTTAGCAACAGGACCTCTCATTCTTCCACATTTGAAACAAATTGACACATTACTCAAACCTACTTTGTTTCACAAAAGATGGAACTTTTTTTGCTGTAAATTTAGATGCAGAAACAGACAGTTCAATTTTAAACATTAGGTTATTAACTAACAAGCATTCTACTAAAAATTACTAGCTTATCAGAGTTCTTAGGAGCATTTTCTTACATTATTAGGCAGACTGTTTTAAACCTGTCTACTGCTAAATTTCTAGCATTTTCAATTCTCTGTTGTTATCAAATTCTAGCCCAAACTTTACATGTGTTTTAAAACATGCATCTATGCTCTTACTGGTTTGTCAGCACTGAAAGCCCAATTATAAAATTTTTGTGATTATACTTCAGAGGCAATCTCATCCCAACTAGTAGTTTTTTTTTAAGTTTCTCATAGTCCATACAATCAGAGTAGTGTCAGTTGGTCAGCAGGTACCACACTTGCTTTTGGTGTTGGAAGATCAGAAGGTTGTGGGTTCTACCCCCAGGTGCTTGTATTAATTTTCCAATACTGATATGGCAGTGCAGCATAATGGGGGGGGGGGGGTTGCACTCCTGAGTGTAATGTCCTTTGGATGAGACATTAAGCCAAGGTACCATCTGCCTGAAATGGTGGTAGCTTAGATGGTTATAAAAGATCCCACAGCACTTATCAAAAAAGTTCTGCCAAACTTCCTCTAGTCATTATGAATAACACCCAAAATCTCCCCTAAACAGAGGCATCTGGGGGAATGTGAGACTAATCAGATCAATAAAACATAAACTATTTAAATATAAAATAAAACAAAACCATTTTCCTCCATATCTGTATACTTTTTCAATGCCTCTCCTCTCACCTGAGATGACAGAGTTTTTGACCTCAAGCAGTTAGGAAGGAAAACCTTCAATCCAAACACCTTTCTTATGGGGAGCTTCAACTACTCAAAGATAAACTGGCAGATGCAGACTACCAACAATAAATATGTCAGACATTTCAGGACTTTGTAAAAGCCTATATACTTGACTGAATTCTCCTACTGTCAACTAGAAGGATCAGTCTTCCAGATTTTATCCTCACAAATATTTTCAGCAGTTGTACCACCCTACTTCTTATCACCTCCCTAAACAAATCTGAACATCTTGCTATGAGCTTCTCCCTAAAAACCTGCTTTGCAGCCCTTAAGTAATTCCTTTGTACTCAAAGAATAATCCTAAACACATTATTTACTATTTACAAATCTTATTGATAATAACAAGCTTCTACAATATGTTTATCCTAAGGTTGTTGTCACCTACTCCTCTGAAGATTGCTCCCTCTTAGGTAGTCTCATTGAGACGTTTGCACCCATCCACTACAAGCATAATGAGAAGTACAAAACTAAGCCCCTATGGTGCAGGTCCCACATCAACAAACTCTGTAACAATTCACCATTATAAAAGGAATTTAAAACTGATAAGTAAGACAGTCAAGCTTACAATTAGGAAACATCAGCATGACTATGAACTTAGGATTGCAACCAATTTACAATACAACCATAAGACCATCTTCAGCTATATTTGGAAGCTTAGAAGTAACCAACAATTCTGCAGTGAACGTATATGTAATGATATATGCTTCTCTGGGGTCTATATCACGTCATGAAACACTCTAAATATTGAACGCCTCTTCATCGAACCCTATTTGTCAAAATTTCATCCATCGAACAATCGTTTCAACGAAACTGTTTCACATGGTAAGTAAAAAGTTGGCCAACCTACCGACTGTAGCAAAAAGAGCATTTTTAAAATCTACCCTGGTGGGCTGCACCCCCCGCACCCCCTTAACTAAATATGCCAACTCCGATATTGCACTACAGTAGGAAAAAGGGCAAATTCACAATAATGGCCCTCTGGTTACTTACCATGGGAAAAAGTTCACTGAAATGATCGTTCAACAGAGGAAGACTTCAACAAATAGGGTTCAACAAAGAGGCGTTTGATATTTAGAGTGGTAAATTATGTGATATAGACCCCTTCTCTGACCCCCAGGGACATTGTTGATATTCTTGTGGACAAATTATCTTCCATCTTTCCCTAGCCACCTTTCTCTTCTTCTTTTGGCTTTTCCTGGTTAGGGGTTGCCACAGCGGATCATCTGTCTGCTCATGATTGGCACTGGAGTTTTACGGTGTTGAGTTGCTAGCCCAGCGCCCAACCTTCCACAGAAGACACACACACACACACGCACACACACACACACACACACACACACACACACACACACACACACACACACACACACACACACACACACACACACACACACACACACACACACACACACACACACACACACACACACACACACACACACACACACACCTAGGGCCAATTTAGAGTGTCCATGGGATGTGGGAGGAAACCACAACACCCAGAGGAAACCCACACAACCACAGAGAGGACATGCAGACTCTGCACAGAAGGCACCCCAGCCGAGAATTGAACCTGAGAACCTCTTGCTGTGATGAGGCAACGCTAACCGCTGCACCACCACGGCCGCCCATCCCAGCCACCTTCCTCTATGCACCAAAAACTCCTTTTATCAATTTGTTTATTTATTTTTTTGTTTATACTGTGGTGGATAATTTAAAGGGTTCAGCCCAAGGGACAGCAGAAAGCATATCAAAGCGAAATAAAAACATTAAACAAAAATTACATGGATGAAAAAATACATAGACAAGAAACAGGAAAAAGTATGTTATAAAGGTACATGAAGCAAAAGGGTGTTCACACAATGATGAGTAAGCATCAATTAATGACAAAGATAGACGTAATGCATTAAGAAAGATGCATTGGCGATAACACCATAATAAAAACTCAGAAATAGACACTTTACAGAAAAATAAATATCTTAAAGTGTAAAGATCCAAGGTAAGATTGATGTTTTGATCTGAGTAAATGATGTACACATATATGTATGCATGTATGTAGTGTGCTGATATGCGGTGATGTAGGAGTTCACACCTCCCCTCCCCAAATCACTCTTGACAAAATCCTTTTGTTTGTTTTCCAAATTAAGAATACCAGTTTCATGAGTCTTAATTAGCAACACCCCTCCATCAACATTTTCTACAAGAGTTTATCTTCTAGTTACATTCCTGAGGTATGGAGAACAGCTGTTCTGGTGCAGTTCCTTAAAGGTGTTCCCACTATTGACCTTTTAGCCTTACTAGTGTTATTTGGAAAGCTATAGAAGGTATTCCAGATGGACTAATAAAAATGATGCAGGTGACATTATATCCCTATATACATACCAGTTTGGCTTTGTAAAAGGCAGGTCAACATACCTGTTCAACCCAGCTGAGTTCTTCAAAAGGGTTACAACAGCCATGGCTAAAGGCTATACATTCCATACTGCCTATCTGATCCTTATTATGGTCTCTTACATTACTCCCCATGATGGGATCATTGACAACTTCTCCAAAGTTGGCATTAACCTACATATATAATAATAAAGCAAAAAACACTCCTCCGGGTAAATGTCTCACTGCAAGTAAGTTCAATAGATAATCCAAATAAAGCCAAGCAGCAGAGACAACCATGCAGCATCAAAGACACCAAAGATTCAGTTATAAAAGAAGGAGAACTTTAATGTGTAAACTGGTAAGCACTTTCACTTGTAGCTTCTTCAGACCATTCATAAAATCACATACTCTAATGGCTCTCTCTAATATATTCAAAAACAGCCACTCAAAGCTTTCAAGCAATTATCCAATCACTAACAATAATAGAGTTAAAGCAACAATGCTACAATAAAGCACTCTGTATTCATTGTTAAAGACAGAGTTGTACTATGCCTAACAAAAAGTGCATATCTAAAAATAAATATACACTGGTTTAGATTGAATACATATATTAACTAAAAAACGTTCAACTACAAGATTTCATAAAAAATATATATGTATATAATATATGCATACGTAAAAATTCTGTACACAAAATTTAGTACTGAAGCATTTCATAACACTTCACATAAATTAAAACTAATGAACCTGCCTAACATAGATTCATTATGCACAGCAAAAATTCCATATTACCTAAACAAGTATAAAGAGCAGAATACTCAGCTGACATGTAACCTCCTGGACTTCAGGATAGGTTTCAGGTAGGCTCTCTCATTTAATCCTCTCCCTCTATCTGCTCTAAACCGTAGAATCCATTTAATTTCATTTTAATTTTAGATATGCACTTTTTGTTATGCATAGTACAACTCTGTCTTTAACAATGACTCACAGGAGTCCGAACATTGTAATATCGAACCCAAATGTTCGAACTATGAAAATAGCGAACCCACGGCACATCGATTTTTTTCACAGGGAAAAAAAATCGGTGGGCCATTTTTGGGGCTTTGCTATTTCCTCCACTGTGGTGCGATCTCGGAGTTGATATATTTAAGTAGGGGGGTGTGGGGGAAAAAGCCCCCCACATTAATTTCAGTTTAAAGTGTAAGTGTTTTTTTTTTTTTTTGTAACGGAACCATGATTTTTTTTCCCTGGGAAAAATTTCACTGTTCTGTGTTTTCATAGTTATTGGGTTTCGAACTTCAACTCCTGTGAGTTTGACGATGTAATATAGACCCATATTAACATGTTAACTTGTTTAAATCAGTTTGTTCATTTTCTATTGTTTTATATGTGCATATATATATATATATATATATATATATATATATATATATATATATATAGATATGTATATCTATATATATTATTATTATATTACGGGTCACTATTACGAGAGCAAAAGTCTGTTTAAGTGAATCCGTAAACGTCAACATGTATTGTGTGAACTGGCATTACAGCGAACGTCCAAAACCGCAAATTTGGAAATGTCGAATTACCATGGTTGGTCCATCTGTGGTATAGCTCCATAAGGCAAGTGTGCGATAGTTACGGACCTTAGAGTTAGGGTGCGGGTTAAGGTAAGTGCATAGATAGGTAATATATGTAAGATTTAGTGTAGGGTTAGAAGTAGGGTTTTGTTAAATATATCTATGTGGATTATTTATTTTGTTTGTGTATATTTTCATAGGGGAAGTGTGTGGTAGTTACGGACCTTAGGGTTAGGGAGGGGTGAAGGATAGTTCATAGATAGTTGTGTATGGGGGTTTAGTGTAGGGTTAGAAGTAGGGTAAGTGCTTTACTTTAGGGTTAGAAGTAGGGCTTGGTTAGTGTATGCATGTGGCTTATTTATTTTGTTTGGGTAGGTAGTATGTAGCGGGTGATGGGGTTGGCCGACTATGACAGTTCGAGATTAAAAATTTTGCGGTTTAGTGCATTCGGTATTCTTGCAGTTCACGCAATATGTGTCGGTGTTTTGGTATTCGCTCAAAAGGACTTTTTCTCTGGTAATATAGATCTTTTATTACTAGGGGCATTGACTACAATTCTGATCTGTGATATATAACAATAAGTATCCTTTTCTATGGATTTAAAGTGTTTTTTGATTGTATCTGCTTTATTTTCTGAAAAAAAAAAAAAAAATATATATATATATATATATATATATATATATATATATATACTTGTTTCCTGCCTTTCTAAGCTAGTATAGTCCGGTTTTCAGGTTAGTGATAAATTCAGGGCTGTGTTACAAAGCTCTGTGTTTGCCCATACCTTACTTGGATAGAAGGAAGTTTCTCTGTTCACCTGTGAGAGAGGGGAGCTTTGAGCAGCTTATCTGTCCCTGGAGGAGTAGTTTCAGCCCAGAAATTAGTAGTTTATTGGCCATTTTGGGCTAATTTCTATCACTTTCATTTCCCTGCTATAAATAATGCATTTGCCCGATTTTGCGTGCCGGGCAGCACCTGTTAGCTAGGGTAAAACTATTCCCAGCTCCACAAAGTCTTCTCTTCAATTTTTCCCTTGGAACTAGACAAACTTTCAACTTAAGCACTCAAGCCATTCATTTCTCAGCCCGGCACTTGCTCCAAACTTATAGCAAGCACTTATAAACCCTAGCACTAGACCCTCCTGTACTGTGAAGAAGGACAAGGCTCTCTATTCGACCTTACCAGCCATCCAGTAAAACATTTCACTGTACCTATCCAGGTATGTCCAAAGGGCAGTTTCAGGTGTACTCTCCAGTCCAACTGGTGAATCTGGGCATTTTGAGGCAATGTTACAACTGCCTCATGTATACAGACAACCCTCTCCTCCTTCCATCAAACACTAATACATGCGAGAGATGCAATTATACAGCCAAACTGGAGGCTAAGCACTCTCAACCCAAGACTGGATCAGACAGTCAAGAGGAGAAGGGAAATACTTGCATCACACCACCAGTCTCACATAGACCCATTAAACCAGTACCAGCAAAAAACACACATAAATACATGAAAACATACTCGGAGGCTCTAAATAAAAATCTGCAAAACCAACAGAGACCTCCAAAGCAAACAACCAAGCAACCTCCATCCCCCCAACACAAACCATGAAACACATAATGCACAAAACCAGTGTACCATGCAATCACAGCCCTTAAGGCAAAATAACATACCCAACATACTACCAGGAACTGCAAGACACCAACCATAAACAAAAGTAAACCAGTTCTGATAGAACACTCGAGTGATGTTGACAGTAATCCACATGGATGTGTTGCATAGAAATAGTAGATTTATTGAGCGCGCTTTCGTCTTAGAAACCAAGACTTCATCAGAAAACAGTTACAATTCAAAAACACAGTGCTTTTATACCCTTGTGCTAATGAAATAATTAATTAGCAATCAATTATACATCTCCCCTGTCATATTTAAAGCAGAATACCAATATTTCATGATTTTAAAATGTTTTAAAAAACTACAAGTAAATGAAGCTATAAAAATACAATGAAATATGATACTAGTACATTATATATAAATTAATGACAATAATAATAAAATATAATTTGATATATACCATATACATTAATAAGAATAAAATATAACTTTTTCTACTTGAAAGGAAACATTTAAAGCTTAAATAAATGGTATTTTAATACAGGCGTAATACTACATGCTTCATTAATACCTGGGGGGTGGGTGGAATTCAGTCTTAGCTGCCACTTTAACTCTTCCCTATCTAACCTGTTTTTCCAGTCACCACCCCTGATGTCACTACCAAGGTTCTCAAGAATACCAAAAAGAAAAATTTTACATAAACTATTTCCCTTTAAATGCTTGTAGAGAGCATTATTATCATCCTCATGTCTAATGGCATAAAGGTGCGCGTAGATCCATCTACGCAAAGCCCTTTCAGTTTTGCCAACGTAGAACTGTTGCCAGTTCTGACAAATAAAAATATAAATCAGTTGCTTGGAGCCACATGAACCTCTCTTCAACCACACCTTTCTCTTAGGGGAACCGATTTCAACCCAGTCAACTCCTAAAATATATGAACAGTATGCACAGGAACCACAACTCCTAGTTCCTCTTGATGTATCATTTATTTTTATAGGATGTTCCAGTAAAAACTTGAGGTTATTATTAGTTTTAAACACAAAGTGTTTTTTTTTCCTACAAATTCTATAAGACCGTCCTCACCCTTGAACATTACCCAGTTTCTCTTCACTATTTCTTGAATGTCCTTACTGAATAACCCATATGTCAAAACCATGGATTGACTTTAATTTTTGTCCACAGAATATTCAACAGGGTTGTTAAAATCTCAAGGGGTTTACTCAATAGGGGTACAAATGTCTTACCCCATTCATTTAAAACCTCCTCACACACAGAATGTAACAAGGAGGTGGGGTAACCCCTATCCATAAAGAGGTTAACCAGGGTAGGTATCTCAGTCTTACAAATCTCTTTACTGGAGCACATTCTGGCTACCCTCACCATTTGGCCCTTCACAATGTTTTTCTTAATGTATCCTGGGTGACAACTGTTATACTCCAAATAATCATTTGAAAACGTATGTTTTCTATATATTCTCGACACAAAACAACCCTTAGTATTATCCACAGAAATAGTTATGTCCAGAAAGTTTATAGACTTATTGTCTTGTGTAGCAGTGAATTTGAAGTAATCACAAACAGTGTCGATGAAAACAAAAAATTAATTTATAGTTTCATCCCCCCTCCATAAAATAAAAATGTCATCCAAAAAACGGAGGTAGGTCCACCATTGACCCAAGAATTTGCTGTTAAATATATATAGTTTCTCTCAGGAATACATAGCGAGGTTCGCAAAAAGGGGGGCACAACTAATACCCATAGCAACCCCTTTTGTCTGTTTGTAAAACTCCCCCTCGAATATAAAAAAAATATTTTTTAAAATAATTTCCATAAGGACCATTACAAAATTCATTAAAGTGTTGCTTAAATTACAAGCATCTAGTAAAACTTCATAGAAAAGGTTCAAACCCTCACAATTGGGAATAGAAGTGAATAAATCTACTACGTCAATAGCAGAAAAAACATTCGTCTCATGGAAATATTCACTTTTTATCTTGCCCCAAAAATCCCATGAGTCACATAATATATAATCAATGCTCTTTAAGTTCCCACGAACCATCCTTTCTACAAATATCCCCAGTGGGTAGGTCATACTGTTCTCAGAACTTATAATCAAATGATATGGAGGGTCAAATATATTTTTATGGGTTTTAGGAATACCAAACATAATAGGAGTTCTATGATGCTCATTACACAAAAAATAAAATATTTCTTCATTAATTACACCTTGTAATAATGAATCTTCCAAACATAACTGAATTTTCTTATGAGCTACATTAATTTCATTAATGGATGAGACTTTGTATTTATCATCATCCTGTAGCATACTATAAATTTTATTGGTATAGTCCATCTTCTCCACTATTACCATACCACCTCCCCTTGTCAGGTTTCATAAACCTCAGGTTTGAATTACCACGAAGTTCCTTTAGGAGGTGGTTTTCTTCATAACTGAGATTATACTGCTTATGTTTATATTTTATTCTTATTAATGTATATGGTATATATCAAATTATATTTTATTATTATTGTCATTAATTTATATATAATGTACTAGTATCATATTTCATTGTATTTTTATAGCTTCATTTACTTCTAGTTTTTTTAAAACATTTTAAAATCATGAAATATTGGTATTCTGCTTTAAGTATGACAGGGGAGATGTATAATTGATTGCTAATTAATTATTTCATTAGCTCAAGAGTATAAAAGCACTGTGTTTTTGAATTGTAACTGTTTTCTGATGAAGTCTTGGTTTCTAAGATGAAAGCGCGCTCAATAAATATACTATTTCTATGCAATACATCCGTGTGGATTACTGTCAGCATCACTTGAGTGTTCTATCGGAACTGGTTTACTTTTTGTTTATTCCCAACATACTAGTAATAGGTGGCTCTATAGTCAGGCACACTGACGTCCCACTTACTAGGCTGAAGAGAAGGTTACTGTTAGCTGCCTGTCAGCTTCCAGGATCTGCCACATAACACAAGCACTCAGGTTACTCCAGAACAACTACAAACATGACTCTGTCATTGTCCATGTTGGTGTGAATGACCTGAGCCGTACCTCCCTGGACTACATGAAAAGAGACATGGAAGACCTCTCTGATCACATAGCCCAGGCCGGTATGACCCCGACTCTGAGTAGCATCCTGCCTTCATCAAGAATGATACCATGGTATAAAGAAAAAATTCTCGATTTCAACAATTGGCTAAGTTTCTGCTGTCATTCAAAGAGGATCCAGTGTCTGTCCACCTGGGATGACAGGCTCGACAAGCCACGCTGCTTCACTGGAGATGGCTTGCACCTGTCACCCTTAGACTTTCGAATACTGGCCAAGGCTCTTGCCACCGCCATAGTGCCTTTTTTAGGCAAGGCTCAAAAGTCAAGCCCACTGCTGTAAATAGCACAAGTAACAAAAAACTGAGGGTAATGCTACTCAATGCCAGAAGTCTAAACCTCAAAATGCACACACTCAAGGCACTCCACAGTATGCAGAAAAATCTATATATGTGCAGTAACAGAGACCTGGTGTAAGGCTCCAGATAGCACCCCAGCACTACCAGGCTACAACTCATACCATACATTTCGGCCACAGAACCCAAACCGAAATACAAAAGACAGGGGAGTATCCATATTCATCAAGGATACCCACACCTCCAGGTTAGTGGCACAGCACAATGCTTCAGAGATCATCCACATGCAACTAACAACGGGCAAAACTGCAATTCAAATTGCAGCTTGCTACGGATCACCCACCATGTCCCAGGACCCCCATTCCCCATTTCTGGAAACAGTGGGAAACATAAAGGTCCTACCAAACACCCTAATATTGGGTGATTTCAATTACCCAAACATTAACTGGGAGAACTACTCAAGTACTAACTCCCTTGCCCAACATTTTCTAGAATTTATAAACTCAAATGCCCTGGTTCAACTGGTCAACACTCCCAACAGAGGTGACAACATATTGGACCTGGTCATCACCAACATGGGTGACCATGTTCCACACTGGAGGTCAACCCCTCGCTGGTTAGTTCTGACCATAAACAAATCACTTTGGATATCCACATTCCGCCCCCCACCCCTGACAAGGAAACCACCATGAAAAACTTTTCAAAAGCAAACTTCACATTACTTAAGACCGAGATGGAAAGTTTCAAAGCCCCCATGATGAAGGATAATGTTGTCCAAGCTGCAAAATCCTTTACTAATACATTCTATGGGCACCTACAAGAATGCATGGATCATGCCATTCCCAAGCAAAACCAAGACTCACTCCTCCAAGAAAAAGAAACCAGTCTGGTGGACTCCTGCCATAAACAAGCTATACAATAGAAGGAGGAAACTAGTACAGAAAAAAGTAAAATCCCAAGAAGGGAAGACATCCCTGATCAGTATCAGCAAGAAACTACGATCCCTCATAAAATCATCCAAGGCGAGCTTTGAAAGAAAAATTGCCAAGGACTCCAAAGATAACCACAAGGCATTCTTTAGCTATGTCAAGAATCTAAATGGCAATGCTCAGATCTGCTTGGAGTTAGTGCAGAATGGCACAAAATACACTGAACCGACCGATATAGCCAACATCCTGGCAGACAGGTTCAGCGCAAACTTCACCCCCTCTCACCCCCGAAAGGGCCCATAACCATACCAGAAGAATGTAGAGTCCCTGGAATCACAGACACTCAGGTTAAATCAGCCCTCTCCAAAGCCAAAAACAGAGCATCAATGGGACTGGACGGTGTCCCAGGCTGCATCCTACATGAGCTCAAAGATGAACTAACCCCTCACCTAAACACACTGTTCAAACTCAGCCTCTCCACAGGCTACGTACCCATAGAGTAGCGCACAGAAAAAGTTATTCCACTCCACAAAGGTGGAGCCACAACAGACCCCAGGAACTATTGCCCTATAAGCCTGACTAGCTTGGTCTGCAAGGCTATGGAGTGCATCATCATGGAACTCATTAACAGAGACAATGGAAACCTCCAAACACTGGACCCTACCCAGTTCGGCTTTGTTAAGGGCAGATCATGCCTCCTAAACCTGGTGGACTTCTTTGAGACAGTTACCAAGGCTATGGATGAGGGAAAGGTTGTACACACAGCCTACCTAGACCTTGCTAAGGCCTTCAACACCATTCCCCATTCTGGTATTAAAGACAAGCTCACCAGCCTGAACATAAACCCCTACATCACAAGATGGGTTGCCAACTGGCTCACAGACAGAAGCCACATGGTAAGAGTTGTGGGAGCTAGGTACGACTCTAAACCAGTTACAAGTGGTGTTCCCCAGGGCTCAGTCCTAGGACCCCTCCTGTTCGGCATATACTTCTCAGAGGTACAGGCAAGCACAGGAGGACTATGGCTGACCAAGTTCGCAGACGACTGCAAACTAGGGGCTATAATTGACACTCCAGCTGACACAGACATCCTCCAAAAGGGTCTCACTGAGACGGATACCTGGTGTCAAAATCATGGCCTCAAGTTAAATGCAAAAAGTGCATAGTCATCTCCTTTGGAAAAAACAAAGTACCCACAAACTACCACATAGGTGGTAGCCCCCTAAATACGGAAGGCGTAATAAGGGATCTGGGGACCCAAATAGATTAGTAATCTCACCTTTGATAATCATATTGTCAAAGTGGTTAGAAAATCCTTCTACATGGCCCACCTAATCACAAAAGGGTTCGCATCTAGATCAAAAGAGGTCATTGTGCCCCTCTACTCATCACTCATCAGACCCATCATAGAGTACAATGCCCCATTTGGGATGTACCTTACAAGACACCTGCAACAGCTGGAAAGACCACAGAAGTGCCTCACCAAGAGGATCACTGGCCTCAAACAGATGTACTATGCAGCTCGACTGAAGAAACTCTATCTGTACTCGGTTGCATACCACCTACTCAGAGGTGATCTCTGCCTGACATACAAGGCCATGTCCAGCCCAGAATTGATGGACATGCTCCACCTAAAGAAAACCTTATCCCCTCGAGCCACACGCTCTAGGGATCTAAACCTCACCACAACAATAAATAGGACATGCTGGAGGGATAGATTCCTGTCCCAGAGACTTCCTATGCTTTGGAACAAGATTCCAATCTACATTAGGCAGAGCTCCTCACTAACACTCTTCAAAAGAAACCTTGACAAGTGGATGGGAAACAGAAAGTTTACCCCGGGGATCACTGCAGTGGCTCTGCTGGACAGAGGCACAGGAAACTAATCTAAGGGGACGGCGAAAGCCAACACATTCCAGCTAGGCTTATAAATGCCTAAGGGGACAGATGGCCTAGTACCTACCTATGAACACACACACATATATATATATATATATATATATATATATATATATATATATATATATACTTTGAACTCTATCCTTTCCAATACTGTTAGAGCAAAGGTATGCCCTTTTTGTCCCAGTAAATTACTGTAGTAAGAAAATAATGACCGTATTTTTGATTCATTATAGTCCATTAATGAATTAGGATGACAAGACTGGTGTGACACATTGAAAAATTCCCATTTCTGTAATTGCACCGACGTTTGTTAATTTAGAGAAACGTAGTTTGTATGTATTGATAAGCTAGACTATAGTACTTTTTAGATACATTTAATATGTTCCTGTTTGCCATGTTTGCTTCCTTAGCAGGATCTAATGTGGTGCTACATATTAAAACAAAGTACCCTGCCTCTGCAATGTATTACACTGATTTCTATATCAAGACAAGAAAAATGATCTGAGTGAGACATGCGTTTCAGTTTATAGTAACAGAAGTAGATTTAGCTTGCACTAAGTCTACTTGTATATAATTTTATTACTGGAATGTCAATTTCAGCTTTGACAAAGCTGCAATATAAATATAGATACAGATATAAAAAAAATGAAAAAAATACACAACTTTTTGTGAGTTTTAACTGCTTCATAACAGAATTTGCTTTGTCTCTTTTTGCTTGCACAATCCGCTAGTGCATTCCAAGGATGTGTAACAGTGACAAGATAGTTTGACAGACATGTCTTCTCATCATGTTTATGTTGTGGTAACTTTTTTGTTCTTCCTGTATTTACAGGACATGGAACCTTAATCAACAGGACATCCTCTTCAACCACTAGAACAGACCAGTTTAAAGTGGAATGCTTATAAAAATCATGTGCGATACAAAACAAATCTTCAACAGTGGACTGCAATTTTGTTCCTTTAGTCACAAATGTAATAAATAACTCAAGTCAATGTGCACAGGGATGTGTCACTTTTAAGTCTAATTTCCATTTTCAGAACTCTGACTAGTTGTCTTGTTGACTAATAGGACTGAAGACCCATCAAAACAGCAAGTAACAATTTTATGCTGCCAGTCTGAAATTTAAAAATTGTTTTCATTGTTTTTATTATTGCTAGTGAAATATTTCTGTACATGCCCTGTCAAGAGGTTTAAGTGTTACAGATTTAGTTCTAGATATGCTGCCTTCTAAAAATATGGACATAAATTATTTTCTCTTTAGTAGTACTTTGTTAGTTGACCCAAATGTCAAAATGTAAAATAATTCTTGAAATGTAACCATAGAAATAAATAAAATAATTCTTGAAATGTAGCCATAGAAATAAATTAATCTATTACATTTCATTAAGTAGGTTATACTCACTGGCACACAATTTGATCGTCATAATTCAGGTCTGTAAAGTGGCTGATTGTTTTTAACGAGATGAAAAGCTGTCCTAAAAAGAATGCTCTGTTGTTTCAAGTTATTTTTTTTTAAATAGGTTATCTTAGTGTCTGTGCTGTAGTAGTGTTCAGAATATGGGTAATAAATGCTAACATAGAGGCTTCATGCACCTCTCATGACTTATAAAACTGTAAAATTGCTTTCCAAAACGAAAAAACTTTTAAAAGTGTCATTTTTTTCTGATTTATTATATATTTTACACCCTTCGGATCATGATGCTGTGTTCAGCATTCTATTGTAGCCATTGACAATGTTGTTTCCAACAATGAACCACACAACAGTAGGTACAGCACTCGAAACGAACCAGTAATTAAGAACAAAGTGTTAAAAAATGAGAATACAATTGGTATCAGTAATAAAAGACTCTAAGCACTTTCATCCCTCACTGGGGCCTTCATCAGAATGGCTCCTACCATTACATCACTCCTTTAAATACTCGATTGAATTAAAATAACCAATTATGGAATTAAAAATACAATATGTAAATACATCTATAAAAAATATATTGCTGCTAGTGAGATCTAAAATCATGCATATCACAAGAAATTTATAATACTAAGTGCTGAAACCGAAAAAACAACAGAAAAAAAGTATTTCAAGTGGAATGCATACAAATCTTACTTAGCATATGTATCACTAATTAAGATATGTGTGCATCTGAATGAAAACATAAGTGACTAGTTAGAACCACTATCTAAAATGGAGACCGTCCAAAAATAGGTATACAAAATAAAAATACTAAGCAGCAATGCAGAACAAAAATACTATATGGGAATATTAAACAAAACAAATGTCCAGGAGTAACAAACCATGATGAGAATACTAAATAGTGGTATTAAGCAAAAAAACATTTGTTCTATAACCTACCAGCTCTTAACCTAAGTACTGGCTGAACACAAATATTGTCATTAAGCTCAGGTATTGCTGCAGCATACCGTCTGAGCTGCCAAATTAATTCCTTATATTCCAATTAATTTTCCCATTCACCTCCTCTGGGATTTTTTCCACAATTTCTAGAATCCCAATTAGGAACTTTTTGTAGGTATTGCATACTTTTGCATGTTTTGCTGAAGCATTATTAGGATTCTTTCTCATAATATCATAATTATGTTCATAAATCCTTTTTCTAAGCATCCTTTCAGTTTCCCCACATTAAAACTATTGCATCCTGAACAAATAGCCAAGTACACTAATTCTGTTGTATTATAATTTCCACTTTTAAATATAACTTCAGAATTCAAACAATTTTTTTAAATAATCAATTTATTCTCTAAAATATATGAACACTGTCTATAGAAACCCCATTTTAATGTTGATTCCCCATTTCCTGTTACATATGCTTGACTGCTGGGACTTTCTAAGAGCTTTTTGAAATTGACAGAGGTCATATTAACAAAAAAACAGTTCATCTTCTAAAACTCTATAAATACCATTAGTGCCTTTTAAAACTTTCCAATTACTTTTAATAGTTTTCTTGATGTCCCCAGAGTTACCATTATATGCCACTATGGGTCTATATTAATTAATCAAAATACGTATTGAGTAAAATACATATTCATCAACAGATAAACAGCAAAATTCATTACAACGAAGCACATCATTTTTCCCAGGGTTAGGAACCACTGGCCCTCTAGCACTCTAGAACATACACTGCACTAATCAAACCCAGCCAAGTGGAGGGGCTTTCCCACCACACCATCCTAACTATATATACCAACTCCGAGATCACACTATGGTGAAGAAAAGGGTAAAGTTGTGGTGATGGCCCAGTGGTTCCAAACCATGTGTAAAAATTCCATGCTTCGCTGTAATGAATGTCACTGTTTAGCTTTTGATAAATACATATTCAACGAATATGTGTTTTGATGAGCTAATACGGACCTGCCACTACACAAGTCCTCCTAAATTTACCATCACTGCTTGCCTCATGATGTTTAACTTCCTCTATTCTGAGAAGGCCCTCCCCCAAAAGTGGTTTGTATTTAATACCCCAGAGACCTTTCTCTTTCTTAAGAACATCACTCACTATGGTCTCTGTGTATCCCCTTTCAAGAAATCCTGATGTTAAAATGTTCATTCCTGTTCCAAGTCTTCTCTTGTAGACATTATCCTTAATACCCTATTACCCTGGCCTTTTATCAAATTCCTCTTACGGGAAAAGTGGTGAATACTAGTATAATGAAAGTACAAGTTGCTAAAACTGGGCTTCCTGTAAATTTTAGATTTGAAACCAATGTCCATAAGCTTGATATTAATATCCAAATAATTTACCTTTTCTTTATTAATTTTCTTATCGGGTCCATTCCATTAAATGAATATATCATCCAAAAATCTTAGATATATTTTAATATATTTATAAACTTCAGAGGCAAAAACTTGTTTTTAAAAGGACTGCATTGGCATATATGTGAGCACAGGGTAAACCCATGGCAACACATTTAACCTGCCTAAAAAATTTACCTTCAAAATAGATTAAATTATTTTCCAAGACTAGGGTAGAGAAATCCAATAAAGACCAAATATTGTCTCCATATAAAAATTCACAGTCTGTCAATAAAGACTTTAAGTTCCTGTGGCACAATCCCACTTCTTAAAGACTCCCTCAGATATATATTGTCTAATTGCAAACCTCTACGTTTATTTAGTTTATTTTCAAAGTCATGAATTAGTTTCTTAAGACTTTTAAAACCTGGAGAACATAAGTCCTCACTGAAATGTTTTCTTCCATTAACATTGTTCCCAGGAGAGAAAATAGGTAAATTATAGATATCATCCAAACATGCCTTCTCAAATACTACTAAAATGGGATGCATTGGTGGGTTGAATGTCTTTTCTATTTAAACTATTTCCCATACTAGCCCCAAAGGTGTTCACTCTCTTATCAAAAGATAGAGCTAAATTCAGTTTTCTATAGAGTTTTACCTCAAGTAAAATATCTGTCACATCCTTGACAGTTGTTTTAATTAACATTCCTGTATAGTAAAAAATCCAAGATAGTACCTCGGAAAGGGAAAAAAACAGTACTCTCTCACTTTTAAAGTCCAAACTTTAATATAAAGCAATCCAACATATAAACACTTTATAGACACTGTGTTTTCATCCCTATTACACAGACTTCCTCAGCTGCATACTTTACAACACCACCTAACTTTTACCCTCCTTCCAATTAATTACTTTATTAAAAACTTCTGCTAAATAATACACACACAAATTACAGAACACATTTTCATTTAAGATGGAGCCCTTGTACTATCGTTCACAGCATTTTAACATTTCTGTATTTTTGCTTTTTAAAAACAGAATGTAAATATTTATTAATATGGCACTTATTGCATGATTTCTCACTTATTTTTTTAGCAGAAGTTTTTAATAAATGCTTTTAGGGTATATTTTAGATAATTAATTGGAAGGACGATAAAAGTTAGGTGTTATTGTAAAGTCCGTATCTGAGGGAGTCTGTGTAATAGGGACAAAAATGCAATGTCTGTAAAGTGTTTATGTGTTGGATTGCTTTATATTAAACTTTGGACTTTAAAAGTAAGAGAGCACTCTTTTTCCCTTTCCGAAATACTATCTTGGCTTTTTTGTTTTTTAGTGACTGTTTAGTGCATTTATTCAGCATTTCAGTGTTATTTATTCCTGTATAGTATTTTTGTTCTGCATTGTGCTCCTGCTGATGCTCAGTTCTTTTTGGGTGTCATAAAATATTAGGAAGTGAAATAAACAGCAAGTGTGTTCATAGCACTTTACCTAGGCTTCCCTAATTTCCAATTCATTTAAGTGTTTTTATCTCACCACTATTATGAAACAAACATTAGTAAGCAAGCTTGTAATAAACAACAAAAAAGCTAAACCTCATGCACTCATGTATTTTTTGAGTAAATGCCTGACACTGTCAAGAATCAAGACCAATCTAAGCCATTCTGCAAGAGATTCCAGAGGCAGGGTCCCTGGTATGTAAATGAGTGAGCTCCTGAGGTATCAAAGTGATCCCTGAGGACCTTAAGCGATCCACGGGTAGAAGAACAAAGGAGAATGCAGATTAGTACCAACTTAGAATTTCATTGAGATAAGAAGGATCTGGGTTCAGAAAGGTTAGATAAACCAAATGAGACAGATGATTTGAGACTTGAGACTAAAAAGGCAACCACCACAATATCTGCAACAGCAGTATAAAGTGATGCTGTCTAGGCAGTCAGTAAATAGCTGGGCACCAAAATTCTGCACCAGCTGTAATGAGTCAAGTACGTTATCGGGAGCCTTAGGTAAATGGTGTTATAGTTTTCTAGATGTAAAGATGTCAAAGTATGCTCAACCATGGGCAAATCAGATGTTCTTCAGATGATAACAACACGATGTGATCATGGCAGAAACCTGATTCTTAATGGGAAGCTGTTCATGAAATATTATACCACAATTACAGACTTAGTGACAAAACTGGGTGGAAAGAATTACTCACTGTGGCATGGCTGGTCACTGCAGTCCTCCTGCAGGTATTAAGCTTGAGACGATTATTACTGCTTTTTGATTTGTTAATTATGCATTCTAAACTATTATTTAAACTGTCTACACTGATACATTTTTATGCATTGATAAAGGGCCAGTCGAGAAAGCTTTGAATTTGGTTTATTATGCATATTAATTAATTTATTTAAGATTTGTTTACTGGGAAAGTCTGAGTGGGACAGAGCCCATTTTCAGCAGATGCCTGAGGAGAAACACTCCAGACACATGTCTTTGGAATGTGGGAGGAAACCAGAGCACCCAGAGGAAAACCACGTGACTGCAGGGAGGACATGCAGACTCTGCAAAGAAAGCACCCCAGCTAAGAGTTGAACCGAAGAACCTCTTGCTGTGATGCAACAACGCTAACTGCTACATCACCATGGCTGCCCTCAGGAGTGAGCCTGTAAGCTATCCTAAAAACTATAATTGAATAACCTGCCTTCCAATTATGTAACAACTATATACTGGAATTCATGCAGACAGAGTTTATAGTAATTTAGAAGAAAACTCAGTAGTAATGGCAATAGAACAAAAGGGTAACAGAAGAAAGTCATATGGCACAAAGGTTCATTTGTTGCTAAATAAAGCTATAATGGAGAATTGTAAAAAGTGGAAGAATCTAAGTATGGCATGAATACATTACAGAAAAGCATTTGACAGCATCCCATATTCACACATTCACAGATAAAGGAGCACTTACAGATGCATAATATACATCCTACATTGATCAGTGACATTACAGTGACCATGAAACAGTGGCAAGCCATGACAAAGGGCAAATTATTATCCAAGAGATAAAAACTGAAAAGGAGATATTCCAGTGTGATTCTTTACCATGGCTGTTCTTTTGTCTTGCCTTTAACCCATTAAGGTGTTTACTTAACAGTTTAGGTCTTGGTTGCAATTTGACTCCCAAAAAACAATCTTGCTTAAAGATTTCTCATCTACTTTTTGTGGATGACTTAAAACTGTATAACTCATCAGATGAAGAGTTGAAAGCACAACTGCAAGTGGTTAAAACTTGCTCAGATGATATAAGAATGACATTTGGTCTTGATAAATGTGCAAAAGCAACATTTAAAGTGGGAAAGTTGCAGTACCAAGAAAAGATCAACCTAAGGCAGGAATGTGATATAAAGGAGCTTGAACAGGAAGGAGTGCATAAATATTTGGGAACTGATGAAAGATCAGCAATAAAGCATGAACAAATGTGAATAAAACTGAGCAGGAAATATTTCAGAAGACTAAATATAATATTGAAAACAGCCTTGACATCCAGGAATGAAGTCCAAGCTATAAACCAATTTGCTCTTCCTATTTTATCTTACAGTTTTGTTGTGATTGACTGGCTCCAAAAAGTACTGGATCAGTTGGAGATTAAAAAAAACAGTTCTCACTTATCAAATGATATCTAAAAATCAGTGTATACCAAGATTATATATCCCATGATCTGATGGAGGTATGGGCCCCCTCAGAAATGATTACATGTATAGATCTGAAATCAGCAGGACTGTATACATATCTGCTGACCTCATGAGATCCAAACATAGTGAAAAATTTACAAGATGAGGAGAGGGAGTCTAAGATGACCTCTCTGTTAGTTTAGCTGAAGCATTCAGGTGGCAGACAGGAATGGAAATAAACCAGAAGTAGACAAAAATCAGACAGCAACTGAATGTGCAAAAAACAAAAAACAAAAAAAAAATAGAATATAAGTGAAGGATCAGATAAGAATAATGGCAAGTATAGAGATCTCGTGGAACAACCACATGTGGATCAGGATGTGGCTGGAGGCAGGAACGGTTAAGGAGGGGTGAGATGAAACCTAAGCATGAAAGGTTAATGGCAGCCCAGGACAGTGAACTATATATAGGTTCATTTAGAAAGTCCACTGAACGTAGAGGAGATACAGACAAATGTAGGTTCTGTAAAAAAGAATTGGAAACAGTCACACATCTTGTTGCTGGGAGTGATACACTCATGGTGGAGAGCCTGTACACTAAAAGGCACAATAACGTGGCAAGATTGTTGCACTGAGAATTGTGCAAACACTACAATATAGAAGAATCTGAGAAACATTGCAACTATTGAACCATAAAGCATTATAGCAATGACAAAGTGCATATCACATGGGATGACCCATTACTAACAATTCAAAAAATAGATGCAAGAAAACCAGATATAGTAATCCATGAAAAAATACATAAGTAGCATTGATCATTGAAACTGCTACACCTAGTGATTACAGTGATACACAAAGTCATTAAATTTCAGGATTTGAAGGCAGAAATGAGAGTAATGTGGAAGAAAGATACCCAGACAGTTCCAATAATAGAAGGAGCAATAGGTCTCGTGAAAAAATAATTTACAGTTATATTTAGATATGCTACCAACACATATAACTCCATATGAACTGGAGAAGAGGTCATTTCTGGGCACATTGTAGATGGAGTTGTGTCTAACATCAAAGACTGAAACAATACTAATTTCATGAACTTTAATCATTCCTTGACATAGGCATGGGGACCATTCCCATCGTGGTATTAGAAACCCAAAAGACTCAGAGAAGTTAAACCTCAAGAGGCTATGACAAAGCTCATGTTCACAGGTTCATAGGAGGTTACTAGGCTAGTGGCCCTACAGCCTTTACAAGCCCTGCCATGTTAATCCCAAGTATCCCCATTTGTTCTTTTCGGGTAGTTCGCAGAATGAATTTATGAATACAGTGGATTTGTGATCAACACCGGTTACCCCTATCCATAAGGGACATGGGTGCCACCCCAGGGGCATATTTGTGGGCTCCCATCCAATTATCTAGTTTGTGTTTGAATAGGGTCAGTGAGGAGCTGTAATTTACGTGAATAGGAAGTCTATTCCAGAGAAGTGTCAGTTTCTGGAAGACATATCTGTCTTTCCAGCATGTTCTGTTAATGTCACAATCTAGGTTGAGATCCCTAGAGGGAGTGACTCCTGTACCATTTGCCTTGCGGATGTGCAGCATTTCCATTAGGGCAGAGTTGCAAATTGGCCAGGCACAAGTCACCTCTTAGCAACCTATAAGACACAGAGTAAAGTGACAGGGCTTTCAGTCTGTCCATGTAGGTCATGGTTTGGAGTCCCTGTATTTTATTAGTGAAAAAACTCTGAGGTGTCTCCTGCTTCTGTAGGTGTCTGGTGAGGTACATGCAAAAGGGTGCATTATGCTCTATTAGTGGTCTGATGAGGGTCGAGTACAGTGGAGTTATAACATCCCTTGACCGGGATGCTATACCCTTGCTTATGAGGTGTGCTACATAGAAGGCTTTCTTTACCTTTGTGGAAACTTCATACTCAAAGTTCAGATTGCTATAAACCTGTGTTCCCATGTCTTGCACCACTGGGTTGGTATTCAGGGTGGTGCTGTCAATACTGTAATTTGTGGGGAATTTCATTTTGCCAAAGGGAATAATAATGGATTTTTGTTTGCATTTAATTTTAGGCCATGGCTTTTGCACCATTCATTTCTTTGTGTTAGCCCTTCTTGTAATATATTAACATTGTTGGGGAACTCAATGACTGCTCCCAGTTTGCAATCATCAGCGAACTTGGTGAGCCAAAAGCCATTTACTTTGGCCTGGACGTCTGAGAAATAAATGCCAAACAGTAAGCACAAACCCCTGTGGTACTCCACTAGTGATGGGTCTACTGGTGGAGGTGGAGTCACCAATTTTGACAGAGTGTGCTCTGTCGGTGAGCCAATTGGCTACCCATCTAGTAACGTAAGGGTTAATCCCTATTTGAGAGAGTTTCTGAATAATGCCAGAGTGGGGAATTGTATTGACAGCCTTGGCAAGGTTGAGATAGGCTGTGTGCACTAACTTACCTCTGTCCATGGCTTTGGTGACATTCTCAAAGACGTCCGCCAGGTTTAGTAAGCATGATATACCCTTAACAAAGTCAAACTGGGTTGGGTCCAGAGTTTGGAGGTCATCTATGTATTTGTTGATAAGGTCCGTGATAATTTTTTCTATGGCCGTGCAGATGAGGCCGGTTAGACTTGTAGGTCTGTTTAAAGTCTGATGAAGTGCTGGACAGACGTGAAAGTGCTTACTTTGTACTGCAGTGATTAAATGTGTTTCTTACATATCTGCCATGGTGAGCCTCATCTGTTTTTTTTATATAGATCCCAGAGTCAGTTGATGGCCTCCTTTGTGCAGGGGGACTACTGTTGCTGTCCTCCATTCTGCAGGAACATGGCCAGTTCTCAAGCTATGATTAAAGAGAATGCCAAGTGGGTCCACTAGGTCTTGTTTTAGATTGTTTAGTAAACAACATGGGATATTATCTGGTCCCATTGAGGCCATGTTTTTGGCCTTGGTGAGTGAAGAGATGACCTGTTGTCTAGAGATACTAGGCAGAGGGCTGGTGTCAGGTATGCTTTGGGATACAATAGGCAGCGATGGGAGAGGTTGCACTAAATCTGTCAGCTAGCAGGTTGTTGATATCTTCCAGTGTAGTATGACTGATCCCATCTACAACCAGTTCAGCACATAGCTGGGCATTCCCTTTTAGACTTCATATGTAGTTAAAAATGCCTTATGATTATCCTTGGCTAGGGTTGGGATAGAACTTCAATTTTTTTAACTTGTTTTAGAAGACTTCACAAGATTTCTGATTTTCTTGTTTAGGCTGAAGAGGGAATTATTCCTTTGTAGAGTGATATCCCTCTTGCTTTTGGACAACATTTTCTTCCTCTTGTTATATAATCTGTTTAAACTTGATGTCCATCACAGTGGCTTGTTTTTCCAGGAAGACCTGGTTTTGATCTCTTTAGGTACAGCAGAGTTTATGCAGTCACTTAAGTGTTTGTATAGGGCATTTGTGTACATCTCTGCATAGTGATCATTGATGTCTGCGATTGCAGCTGGTATGAGGCTTTTTATACTATCACTTAGTAGGCTGCAGCTAGCTTTGGTAAAGTTTTTTATAATTTTTGTTCCTGTGAGGGTGTCAGTTCCAGTAGTTACTTCAAATGAGACTGATTTGTGGTCAGACCTAACCAGGGAGGGCATCACTCATGGGGAAGAACAGTGACCCCCCCATGTTGGTCAGTACTTTGTCCAGAACATTACAGCCCCTAGTGGGGGTGCAGACTATTCCAGAGCATTTGTGTTAACAAAGTTCTGAAACCTCTGGGCAAGTGTATTTTTGCTTGGGTATGTCCCCAGTCTATGGAAGAATAGTTGAAATCTCCCATGACTAAGGTGATGGGCTGTATGGCAAGGGATTCCAGTAAATCAAGGTAGGCGGTGGGCTTATCCTGATTCATGGTGGGGGATCTATTTTTAGCAATGATGTAGTATGGTACTTTGCCAGTAGTTAACTGGACATTGAGTAGTTTGAGAGAGTCATTCTGTTTGACCAGTTTCAAAGTGTATTTGGTTTTAATGAAGATGGATGCACCTCCATCTTTCATTCCTCACACTCATTTTGAGGTCTGAACATGTGGAAGGCATTGTAGCCTTGCATGGCCGGGCTGCTGTCAGTGGCCTTTAACCATGTCTCGGTAACTGCACAGACATCAGCATCCTCTAAGGTGAGGACTGCTTCCAGGGAATGCAGTTTCATGTTTAAACTTCTAGCATTAAGCAGCATGACCCTGAGATTGTCTCAATTAGATTTTGTTGCATTGGAAAATTTGTTGTTTTGGCATTGCCTTCAAAAGGCACTATGGGGGAGGCAACAGCCTTTGCTAGTGTCTAAAAGCCTAGGGAGGACAAGTGCAGACCATCTCTAGCAAAGCAGTGAGGTCTGTCTACCATATCCTCCCAGGCTGACAGATACTGGATCTCCCTGAAGTGACACCAGAAGCTAAGCCAACTGTTGAAGTCAATCATTTTTTGTTTATATTGTGGCATCATCCTGGGTAAGGGTAGGATAGTGCTTAAGGCTAGGGACATACGTGTCTGGGGCACATAATCAGAGAGTTCCATTATGTTTCTCTTCATATAGTCCAGAGAGGTACATCTCAAGTCATTCACTCCAACATGGACTATGACAGAGTCATAAAGGTACTTGTTGTTGAGTGACTTGAGTGCATGTGTAATCTGTCGGTTCCTGGCACCTGATAAGCAGCTGGCTATGACCTTCTCCTTGTCCGGTCTGGTGAAGGAGACATTTGTGTGTCTCACTATGGAGGATCCCAGCCACTGGGGATGCACAAGCCAGTGCATTTCTTTGTGCCGGTCCCAAGCCCGGATAAATGGGGAGGGTTGCGTCAGGAAGGGCATCCGGCATAAAATTTTGCCAAATCATACATGCGGACAACAGTACAGATATACATACTGGATTGGTCGCGGCCCGGGTTAGCAACGATCGCCACCAGTACTGTTGGCCAACAGGGTGCTGGCAGAAATTGGGCTACTGTTGGCCGAAGGAGGAGAAGAGGGGAAGGCATGCCCAAAGGCAGGTAAAGGCTAGGACTGTGATAGTGAGGGTCGGAACTTTGAATGTTGACAGTATGACTGGTATAGGGAGAGAGCTAGCTGATATGATGGGCTGAAGGAAGGTTGGTATATTGTGTGTGCAAGAGACCAGATGGAAGGGGAGCAAGGCTAAGTGTATCTGAGGTGGGTTCAAATAGTTTTATCATGGTGTGGATGGGAGGAGAAATGGCGTAGGGGTTATCCTGAAGGAACAGTATGCTAAGAGTGTTTTGGAGGTGAAAAGAGTGTCGGACAGAGTGATGTTTATGAAGTTGGAAATTGATGGTGTAATGATGAATGTTGTTAGCGCATATGCTTCACAAGTTGGGTGTGCAATGGATGAAAAAGAAACATTTTGGAGTGAGTTGGATGAAGTGGTGATGACTGTACCCAAGGGTGAGAGACTGGTGATTGGAGCAGATTTCAATGGGCATGTTGGTGAAGGGAACAGAGGGGATGAGGAAGTGATGGGTAGGTATGGTGTTAAGCAAAGGAATGCAGAAGGTCAGATGGTAGTGGATTTTGCGAAAAGGATGGACATGGCTGTGATGAATACGTATTTTAACAAGAGGGAGGAGCATAGGGTGACATACAAGAGTGGAGGAAGATGCACACAGGTGGATTATATCTTATGTAGAAGGGCCAGTCTGAAAGAGATTGGAGACTGTAAAGTGGTGGCAGGGGAAAGTGTAGTTAGGCAGCATAGGATGGTGGTTTGTAGGATGACACTGGTGATCAAGAAGAGGAGGAGGAGTGTGAGGGCAGCACCAAGGATCAAATGGTGGAAATTGAAAAAGGGTAATTGTGAGGTGGAGTTCAGGGAAGAGTTAAGACAGGCACTGGGTGGCAGTGAAGAGTTACCGAATAGCTGGGTAACTACAGCAAAGCTAGTAAGAGAGATGGCTAGAAAGGTGCTTGGTGTGACATCTGGAAAGAGGAAGGAGGACAAGGAGACCTGGTGGTGGAATGAAGAAGTACAGGAGAGTGTACAGAGAAAGGGGTTGGTGAAGAAGGAGTGAGATTGTCAGAGAGATGAAGAAAGTAGACAAGAGTATAAGGAGATGAGATGCATGGCAAAGAGAGAGGTGGCAAAGGCTAAGGATATGGCATATGAAGAGTTGTATGAAATACTGGACACTAAGGAGGGAGAAAAGGACCTGTACATTTTGGCTAGACAGAGGGACCGAGCTAGTAAAGATGTGCAGCAGGTAAGGGTGATAAAGGATAATGAGGGAAACGTACTCACACGTGAGGAGAGTGTGTTGAGGAGATGGAAAGAGTACTTTGAGGGGCTGATGAATGAAGAGAATGAGAGGGAGAGAAGGTTAGGTGATGTACAGATAGTGAATCATAAAATGCAGTGGATTAGCAAGGAGGAAGTAAGGATTGCTATGAAGAGGATGAAGAATGGAAAGGCTGTTGGCCCAGATGACATACCTGTGGAAGCATGGAGGTGTTTAGGTGAAATGGCAGTGGCGTTTTTAACTAGATTGTTTAATGAAGTCTTGGAAAGTGAGAGGATGCCTGAGGAATGGAGAAAAAGTGTTTTGGTACCGATTTTTAAGAATAAGGGTGATGTGCAGAGCTGTAGTAACTACAGAGGGATTACATTGATCACTCACAGCATGTTTAAGAAGGGAGGTGATGATTAGTGATCAGCAGTATGGCTTCATGCCAGAAAAGAGCACTACAGATGTGATGTTTGCTCTGAGAGTGTTGATGGAGAAGTACAGAGAAGTCAGAAGGAGTTGCATTGTGTCTTTGTGGACTTAGAGAAAGCATATGACAGGGTGCCTAGAGAGGAGTTGTGGTACTGTATGAGGAAGTCGGGAGTGTCAGAGAAGTATGTAAGAGTGGTACAGGATATGTACGAGGGTAGTGTGACAGCGGTGAGGTCTGCAGTGGGAGTGATGGATGCGTTTAAGTTGGAGGTGGGATTACATCAAGGATCAGCTCTGAGCCCTTTCTTATTTGCAATGGTGATGGACAGGTTGACAGACGAGATCAGACAGGAGTCCCCGCGGACTATGATGTTTGCAGATGACACAATGATCTGTAGTGAGAGTAGGGAACAGGTGGAGGAGACCCTGGAGAGGTGGAGATATGCTCTAGAGAGAAGAGGAATGAAGGTCAGCAGGACTAAGACAGAATATATGTGTGTGAATGAGAGGGAGGATAGAAGAATGGTGAAGATGCAGGGAGTACAGGTGGCGAAGGTGGATGAGTTTAAATACTTGGGATCAACAGTTCAGAGTAATGGTGAGAGTGGAAGAGAGGTGAAGAAGAGAGTACAGGCAGGATGGAGTGGGTGGAGAAGAGTGTCAGGAGTGATTTGTGAATGACTTGTACCAGTAAGAGTGAAAGGGAAGTTCTACAAGAGGGTAGTGAGACCAGCTATGTTATATGGGTTGGAGACAGTGGCATTGACAAAAAGGCAGGAGTCAGAGCTTGACGTGGCAGAGTTGAAGATGTTAAGATTTGCACTGGGTGTGATGAGGATGGACAGGATTAGGAATAAGTACATTAGAGGGTCAGCCCAAGTTGGAAGGTTTGGAGACAAAACCAGAGAGGCAAGATTACGTTGGTTTGGACATGTGCTGAGGAGGGATGCACAATATATTAGGAAAAAGATGCTAAGGATGAAGCTGCCAGGTAACAGGAAAAGAGGAAGGCCTAAGATAAGGTTTATGGATGTGGTGAGAGAGGACATGCAGGTGGTTGGTGTGACAGAGCAACATGCAGAGGACAGGAAGAAATGGAAACAGTTGATCTGCTGTGGCGACCCCTAACGGGAGCAGCCAAAAGAAGAAGAAGACAACTATGGAGTCAGCTAAGACCAAGACATTTGATGTGTTTTGCCTTAGGGGCTTACTTGTTGCGACATGGGTGTGTGTGTTGATGTGTAGTGGTTTCGTTTTGCTTAGTGGTGAGTGTGAGTGGAGTGGTTTGGGAGGTCTCTATTCTTTTGGTAGGCTTTTAGTGAGTACCTCCACATATGAGTGTTTATGTGTCATCACCTTATTTTGTGTGAGAGGTGAGGTTTGTGTGAGAGATGAAGTATGTGTGCTGACAACCTGTTTGATGTCTAATTTGTTTTTATGTGAGAGAATTGACTCTAGTTCCACAGTGTATTTGCATCTCTCACATAGGGAGTTAGTTTGCTTTAGGAGTAAATCATTGTCAGTATACATGAAGCAATTGCTACATTGCTCAATCTGCCCATATCAATCAAGCTGGCGGGAGAAATGATGGGAAACTGCCCTTCAATTGGAGCAGGATTTTTCTGAATGAGGTATTTGGGAAGGAAGTGGGCTAGCTGGACTTAGTCACAAACAGCAAAAATGATACAGTAATTCAACTGAATACAGTTAACAAAGTGCAGTGCTGGCTTAAAATATACTTATTTTTCAGTTTTTTCAGTGGATGCCTTGGATTTCAGGGCAGATACACTCCAGACCTCTGGCTAAAGTTTCCAAACATTGAGCAGCTCTGGTAAACTGAGCACAAACCTGTGCAAATGTGAGGCTTATATACAAGGAGATTTAAACAGCTTTAACACAACTGCCAATGAGAAAGCCCCAGACTGAGCTTTTCTCCAGCAATCCCTAACTCACATGGGTCCTCAGCTACACACTTCTGCTGTAAGTGTGCAAGGAGGCCCTGTTAATGTAAGATGGCTGGTTTAAGAGCACAGTGATACCAAACAGTCTAGATTCGGTATGTCCGAATCTAGCCTATGCTATGTAAGGCAAGGAAACAATTTCTAGATGAGAAGGAGTAAAAGAGTCACTTAAAGGTCACAGTGAGAGTGTTTAGTAGAATAGTATTAGATGATGTGCAGCGGTACAACCCTCTGCACAAACTGACATATCTTCGAAAGGCTGTGAACAGTGGGAGAGTATGGAGATCATGTCCTATAGAAGATTTTAAATCAGAGGTTTGCTTATATGCAAGCATTGGGAACCGCATTTATGCACCATGCAAATGTGAGGCTTTTATGCCAGCAGGATGAAAGAATTTTCTAAAGTTAAACTCTCAGGCCAGTCAGTTAAAAACACAGTAAGCTATCTACCAGTGGTTACAACCTTGGATGGGTTGAATTTAGCTCTGTGCTCCCAACAGAGTACAAAAGAACCCTCCCAATGCAAAACAAACTGGGTTTGAACTCAAGTGCAGTAACAAATACTTTAGATGAGACCACCTGCCTCCCTGTTGGCTGTACTGGAGGCAAGCAGTCATTCTTAAACTTGATTCACCACCATCACAGGAGATTGTCATGTTTTCAGAAAAGCAAGCCAACCTACAGTCATGGCTTTTCAATGAAGTAGGAGAAAAACAAGCAAGGCACAAAAAATAAGCTGCTTTGTAAGTAATTCATAGAAACACTGATGTGGAGGGTTGTAGACCAATTCCCAAATGAAGTTCAAAGATACAAAGGAAAAGATGGCAGAATCAACAAAAAGGACAAACATAGTCAGGTCACAGAACACAAGAGGAGGTGCTATGCAAAGAAGGTCACCTGAATGCAAACATAATAAACAGACACTGTCTTCTGTGTTTGCAGAAGGGTTTCAGGAAGTTAATCGATATTAAAAGGCAAGATCACCAGGCTAGTGAAATGGACAGAAGCCCCTTTAGAATTTAACACACCTGATGGAAATAATGATGCTGTTGTGTGACAAAGTACTGGACATGAAAGAAGAACCAATCAATTAAAAACATTAAATATCAATTCCTATGTAATGTATAAAAAAAAATACTAGCTGAAAACAGATCACAAATTAGGGTAGGAATACCTGTATATCCCAATGAGGGGTCACACTGGTTTCCCACAGGGTACCCTCTAATGGACTACTTCTTTTTAAATTATTTTTCTCATAAATAAGCAGGACATCAGCCATAGATATTAGATAACCAGATATGCTGAAGACTGCAAACTGGGTAACATGGTCTACATTACCTCATCGAACGACAAAATGAGTGAATGCTCTTTCATTGATCCGATAAGGTCGAAACCCCTAAAAAGCGAAGACATGAAACAACTATTTTTTCCCCAGGGAAAAAAATCGTAGCTCCGCAAAAAAAAAAAAAAAAGTTTAAACACAAAATGGAGTGGGGGGGTTGCCCCCCACACACCCACCAATGTGGGGGGGATGTGCCCCCCACACACCCTTACTTAAATATGCCAACTCCAAGATCACACCATAGTGGAGGAAATGGCAAAGTCCCAAAGACGGACCACCGATTTTTTTCCCTGCGAAAAAAATCTATGGTCCGTGTCTTTGCTCTTTAGGGGTTTCGACCTTCTCAGATCGATGAAAGAGCATTCGGTCTTTTCATCATTCGATAAGGTGATATAGACCAGGTAACATATCTGCTTCAGTAAATAATGCAGACTTTCTCCAAGTTGGTCCACAAAAATATACATCTGGTACAGTATTAATGATCTTTGCTTTAATGTCAGACAGTAAATGCAACATCATGAGAAACGGCAAAAAGGGACATAAATTATGATTATGATATAAACAGTTATGAAAAGAAAAAAATATTTATTTTAGTTTGCTTATGTCTTAGGGACTGTAGCTAGGATCTACCTTTTCTAAATTCTCTGAAACTATATTTGGTCCTCAGATCTGGAAATTATTTTTTTTGTTTGGTCCTCAACTCCAGTTGAGAGGCATCATTTGAGGGTTTGCTCAATATGCCAAATGATCTAGCTACAGTTCTGCTTGAGGTGATAGTTCTATAGCTACCAATATCTGTAAAACTATAGGAAAACCTTTCATAAAAGTTGATTTGATTTTTGTGGATTCACTGTATTGAACTATATTTCACTGTGACTGGGCCTAGGGAAAACCTGAAAAAATGAAGTGAGAAAGTGCTTTGTGAAAAACATATGACAGTCATCAAAACAAGAACAGAGTCAATCACCATATGTGTTTCAATAATTATGAGGCCAGTACACTCCTAGTGTTAGAGTGCTACATTAAAAACTCAGATTTTAGTGAATGGTATGAAAAAGCTTGATTTTACCGACAAGTAACTCAATATGGCAAAAGCAAATAGAACATTTTTATCAGTGAATAGCATGCCTTTATAACTATAGAAGTATAAGTCAAAGGGTGCAGAAATGTGCGTATAAGATACAGATATTCTGAAGAAGTGTGCTGATCTGTTTTAAGGCTAAAGATGTCTGCAGGATGTGTACCATATAAAGACTGTGCATGAGGCATTTCATGTGAGTCATGGCCCTGGAAATTAAACTTAAATTTTGTTTTGGTGTTTATCTCCAAAGCTCCTTACAAATTTAAAGTAAAGCACGTGACAAAGAAAATTAAAATACAGGAGACTATATTACAAAATGTGAAAATGTTTCTCAAGTAAATGTATTGCTCTGTAGTAGTACATCAAATCAATATACAAATCACATTGTTTGTTTTAATTTACACTGTGCTATTAGGCCTAACGATGGAGCCACACAAAATAACCAAATTTATACAATCATAAAGGTAACAGTTACAAAAATAGACAATGTATTAACCAGAAAACCTAAACAATAAAATATAAGTCTGTAGACTAGCAAGTCAAAACGCAGCTTTAGAAACAAGAAAACCAGAGGTCTACAGTGTTTAACAGCAGAATCAGAAAAAAAACCATGCCCACTGAACAAAGTGCCAAACTGCTTGTGATAACTATGCATTTGTCATCTTCATCATAAAATGAAACTCAGTACAAGATAAACCCAAAACAAACCACTAATGCGTTTCGAACTCCAAAACAGGGTTAAAAATAAGAACATAGGAGCTCTGTATCTTTAAGCAAGGGGATATACAACCACCCAACTAACAACAAGCTTCAACAAAACAGCAGAATTCTTTGAGTAACTCATCACTTCCAAAATTTTCCTCAGAACCATTCATAAGCTGGTGCTAACTACCTGGAACAGTCTTCTAGAACTACCTGGAACAATCTTCTAGTTGGGATAACAAGAGGAATCAGTCATGTAGCAGCAACCAGCAATAAAAGATGCCGCGCAGCTGCTGAGCCTGCAGGAACACATGCAAACGAATACTAAAACTAACGCCTTTAGCAATTCCAGGAAGAGTTCCATGTTAAAACAATGGTAAAACAATGGCAATAAAATAACCTTACCTGAAGAAACTGCAGAACCACACAGGGTGGAAAGAAGCATGCACAGAAACCACAAAATAAAACTGAATTGCAGGCTACATTTTTCTTACTTACTCAAATTGCTGTAGTCTTGGACATGCCACCTAGAAGACAACCATGTTGTGCTTACAACTAGAATAGAGCAAGAACTACATTGCATGGAGTCAGAGGGAGTTACCATCAAACAGAACCAATGAAGTGGGTTAACACCATGGTAACAGTTGTGAAGCCGGACAAGTCACATTTTTATTTGTATTATTTTGCTTTTGTTTACTGGACTTGTTCAACTGGGTTTAGTCAAAAACCTCTTCACAGTGGAGGCCTAGAAAGAAAGAAAGGCTCCAGTGCATTGCACATATTTTTAAACAGACATTCAGTAATTCATATGAACATACATAAAGTAATACAAATTAACAATTACACATACATTAACTGTTCAGACTGTATTCATATGAAAATAAAGGGAACTATTGCAGTGTAAAAGATAGTTATACATTAGTACAGGTTTAGCACTGAACACTTGAAAATGTATATTAGTAGGTTTGTCAGATAAATAACAGATCGTGTGATTAGTGTTTAGAAATTGAAAGAAATAGAAGTGAGGAAAGAAACTAGGTGGGGCAGAAAATGTTAGTTCTGTAGTTAAGAGGTGGAATATAAAGGAAGTTCAGAGACATATATGTGGCTATCATAAGGCTTATACTAAAAGTATAGTGGTGTCATTGAGTAGTGTCACAAAACAGTGTATATAGCTGGCAGATGTTAATAAAACTATTTAGGTATTGGTGAAGACTGGTTGTGAGGCATAGGATTCTACATGAGGAGAAATGGTTTGACAATATGGCATATATTCATCCTGGAGATTAGGTTCATAGGTTAGTACTAGGCTAGCTGTCCTTATGGACCATTTTAAGCATAGCCAGTTATCCCATGTGAGAATCAAACTATGCACCCTTTGTCTGTAAGGTAAACACCTTAAACATTAAGCCAACATCCCTCAGTTGTGAAATGTTATTTGTGTTTTAAATGAGTTTGCATTCTGAGTGGATTTCAGTGGTAGTGGAATGTGGTTCCAAAGTTTAACTATACTATTTGAATATAGAGTGTCACCTGCAATATTAGATGATTTGGGTATACAGATTAATGATTTTTATCAAGACTGTAAACTTCTCTTGGGGGAGTAGTGATTTATTAAGTTGTTAGGGGCTGGACAGTTTTCTGGCTCATAAAGAAGTGTGCGTGTTGTGGTTAACTGAGAAGGATAGAGGTGACATGGTAGTTCTAAATTCTCTGAGGGATAGGTAGTGTTGAGTTCTGTTGTTATAGTTTACTGGAAAATTGGCTATTTTATTATAACTTTTCTCAAGTTTGGACAGTTATGAGACTTGAAGGTGAATGAAGATTGGGATAGAATAGAACAAATCGCTTAATACTGCTCTTTTACAAAACTAAACAAGAAACTAAGAGGTTTACTAAGCCCAACAAGGCCACCAATGAGGTCAGGATAGCCTCATAGGCTAAGGATGATCAAAAGACTTTCTTCAGCTGTGTTCAAAACCTTAAAGGTAACACACAGCAATGTGCTGAACTGGTGGTGAATGGTACCGCCTTCACTGATCAGGGTGACATAGCAAATCTACTGGATGATAAATTCAGCTCACACTTCACATTCTACTCCCCTCCAGCTCCACTACTTAAAATCCCCTTCAACATACTACCCCCCCCCCAAGCTATTAGCAGGAATCAGGTGCTCGCAGTGCTCACTAAAGCCAAAAACACCACCTCCGTGGGTTCTGACAGCATCTCTGTTTGCCTCCTGAACAGTCTAAAACATGGCCTATCAGGATCACTTGAGACACTCTTCAACTACAGCCTTGAAACAGGACACGTTCCAAGTGAATGGAGGACTGCAGCAGTCATTCCTCTTGATAAGGGCAGGCTATCAACTGATCCAGGGAATTACAGACCCATCAGTCTAAAAAGTATAATATGCATTTTTGTTGCTGTGTAGTGGTCATTGATGAATATATTGAAAAATATGGGGCCTAGTGTAGATCCTTGTGGGACAAAAACACTTACTGGTAAGAAAGTGGAGAAATCATTTTCCATTTCACTGCTTGCGCTCTGTTTGAGAGGTAGCCATAGAACCACTGCAGTGGAGAGTTGGTGAGCCCTAAGGATGAGAGCTTAAATAAGAGTTCTTGGTGGGAGACAGCATCAAAAGCTTTTGATAAGTCTAGGAAGATGACGGAGACTAGGCTTCTGGTGTTTCTGTGGGTGTTGACAGCATTAATGACATTTTGCATAACAACAGTTTTGCTGTGATGAGGCCAGAAGCCATGTTGGGTTGAAGACAAAAGCTGGCTATGCATTAAATAGTTGAAAAGTTGTATATAAATACAGTTTTCTAATATTTTAATAGAGGAGATAAAATAGCAATTGGCCTATAGTTTGAAAGATTTCTATGTATTCTTCCCTTTTGCAGTGTAATAATGATTTTTTTTCCTTAGCAAGGGGACTTTATTTTCAGATAAGTGTTGATTTTTTAGAATTGAAATCAAATATGCCTCAGTTGCTGTTTTACAATATTCACCAGATAGGCTGTCAGGGGCAATTGTAGTAGGGTTTAATTTTTGAGGTAATTTTGATGGTATCTCAGAGAATGGTTTGAAGTAGAAATGTTAAATAAGGTTATTTGGTTGAGTACAGACCTCACGAGCTTAGTCACCTGTTTGGTTAATGACTGAACTGTGTATAAAGTGAGCATTGAATTGGTTGACTATGATATTGTTTTTTTTTCTCAGTGTTTGGTGTTATCTGTATAGCTTGCCTGAACCCAAACACTTTATGAAGTAAACTAAAAAGGAACATAATCCACTTCAGATTAATAAAGGTATAGTAATGACTATGCTTAATGCTGGAGTCCTCTCAGTGCTTGATGCAAACCATGAGGTTTGGCAGATCAGTTTGGATTAACCTAGTTCCAAACTTTGTACTTTCAATATACTTACAGGCTCTTAAGGCTATCTTTTGTGATCTCATCAGTCTCTGAAGTATTTTAGAGGGCAGTAGCAACTAGATTTGAAGGGCTAGATTAACTTGTCACCATACAGAGGTCATTAGGACTTCTTGTATGGCAGCTATCTGATAAATAAGCAGTAATTAGCTCTTCCAGCATGTGAGATGAGAAATAAAAAAAAAAAATCTAATAAATCTAGCAATTTTTGAAGAATTCGGTTTCTGGGCAACAGCTACACTGTCTGGATATCTTCTAGAAGAAAAACATGGTAATTATAAAATAACTATAGCTCAAAAAGGAAGAAAAGGGAGTAATGGCTATAAAAAACCTTGTAGTCAAGCAGCAAGAAGAGTAGATCAGATTCCAGCAACTGTGCAAGGTATTGTTTCTAAAACTTCAGAAGAAAAAAATAGATCAATTATATGTCAAAGTATTAAAACTCAGTGGAACATTGGAAAAGTAAACCATGTCAAATGATAAAAATGTAAAGTACATTGAGAAAGCATTAAACAGACAGTCTGATGACCTCATAAAGGTACAAAAGTAAGAAAATTAAATGAAGACTGGTAGAATGAATGAATCCTCTCAATATATAAAGTAGAAAGTAGCTGAAATGGAAGACAAACTAAGATAAGAGAATCTGAGAATTGTTGCCATCCCTGAAATGCTGGAAGGAACTGGTTCATTAATCTAATGAAGACTCAAATAAGCAAACTGACTGATGTTTCACAGCAGAAGTAAATGACTGAAAGAGCTCACCGTGTGTGTGCTCCAAGCAATGCCAACAAGAAGCAGCCAAAATTATTTTATTAAAATTGCAAATTTAGCAATGAAAGGAATTGTTGATAAGTAAAATGTGGAAAAAGGAAAAATACTGAAAATAGGTACCAAACCTTTCATGGAGGCTAAGTAACTATTGAGGAAATAAAGACGTTTGTGCAGTATGCAAAAAAATTAAAAAGTAAAACAGTAAGTGGAAGAGGAATGCACAGAACAGCCTTCAACTAGACAGACAGTTGGCATTAGTAGTTAAGATGAAAATATACTAATCAAGCCTTTCCTGGTCTAGAGGAGGACCAATAATAGTAGATTTATTGCATGAGTTGGAGAACTATTAAGTATATATCTTACTTATGCATGTATCAGTTTTAAAGTCTGTCATGAGCAAGTAGGGGAAATAAAGGAAAGTCTAAAAGCTGAAAGCTAAGAAGTTCTCCTTTATGCAAGAATAATTTGCTTTTAAATAATATACATATATATATATATATATATATATATATATACACATACATAAATATGGGTCTACTTCAGAAGACTGACAAACCAAAAAACTGAATCCCAAGACAAAAGACTGAAAATTCAAAATATTGAACACATGTTTAATGCAGAGGGAATGCCCCCCCCTGCAACCTCGTGGGGGTTTGTGCCCCCCACACCACCTGTTAACTATATATACCAACTCCTAGATTGCACAACAGTGAAAAAGGGGCACATTCCATCAAGTATTTTGAATTTTCAGTCTTTTGGGATTCATTCTTTTGGTTTTTCAGTCTTCTGAAGTAGACCCATATATATATATATATATATATATATATATATATATATATATATATATGTATATATATATATATACACACACACACACACACACACACACACACATATATATATATATATATATATATATATATATATATATATATATATATATATTTGATGGTAAAATGTAGAAGCTTTTGGTTAACAAAAACAATGTTGTAGCTGCTAAGGGGAATGGCTGAAAGAGTGCTTATTAAGAAAAGTTAATATAAATATTAGAAGTTATACTTTCATTTTAGCAAGTTATAAAATAGGCTGTTGTGAAAAAACTTTGCAGAGATGTTGTTATTTTAACTGCAGTGATCTAAACTGCAACTGGAGTGAAGAAAGACAGTTAAATATTAATCTACTTTACAAGATTTCCACCTGCCTTTGCTACACCTCTCCTACATGAATGGGGGGGGGGCATAGTTTCCAGGGAAAAAAGGTGGGTCTTGATGGAAACTTGCAAGCCTCATTGGAGGACTTGAAAAAGACAGACATAAACAGAGGCATCTGAAAACACTATAAGTTCAATTATGGTATATCTAGACAATGTATTAATGGTGGCCTTTGTGACTGAAAGTCAACAGTTGAAGCAATTGTATTTTAAAAGGGTACTGGCAGGTAAAATTATGTTCACTTAGAAATAAAAATGGGAAAATGAGATATTTTGATTTAAAAGATAGCATATCTCCAGCAGCAGCTTCAAATAGCAAAGGTTCAGCAATATTCTATCTCTTAATTGGTGACTAAGGTAAAAGACTACAGAGACTGTAACATTACTAAACAAAGAAATTGCTACCAAGTGTATTTACCCTGCATGGGTGGAAAACAGTGTTGTTACTGAAGCAAAAAGGAAAATTAGACTTTACATATAGCCTTCAAAATTTGGATGTTGTGCTCTTCACCTTACCTCGATATCATTTGAGGATCAAAGAGACAGTTTTCAGAAATATTGCACCAACATGTTGGAATAAATGACCTAAGGACATCAGGACATCAGGTGGGTCATTGATTTAAATAATTTCAAGATAAAGCTTACAGATGTTTATCCTAGATGAATGCAGATGCAACTGGTCTATGGATAGTGGTTGATATATATTGCTATTTATACTCTCAAACCATTGCAAAAGAGTTGTAATTATAATGCACACAACTTGAATGCAGTATTATATGTTTACTTCTAACTCCAAAATATGTGACTTTTCGAACAACATACTTTGTCTTTTTTGTCTACATAACATTTATGTTGTATTTTGAAAATCTGACTATCACTGCTATTTGAAATGAAAGTATAATCTTTTTATGTATTTGAGAATTTAACAATCAATGCTTTGTGAAATAGCTGTACAATATTTGTAAGCACAGCCCTATTGCATTCTATATTTTGAGAATAGTATTTTGATAATCTGACTATTACTGCTTCATGAAATCAATGTGTAATATCTGTATATACAATCCTATTCTATTCTATTTGTGATGATTGGGGAGAGATGGGCGAAGGCTGCCAGCCTAATCAAATAGAATTTGATACATAATCCTATCAACTGTATAAATAAATATAAAATACAGTCTTGTGTTTTTAAATGTAAGAAAACACTGTAAAATGTGAACTTCAAAATTGTTGCAACATTGCCATCTGCTGTAAAGAAAACCAAGCCAAGTATTTCAAATGTGTCTTTTTAAGTTGAAAAGATCTTATGAATCTCTTTAATGTTAGAATTCGGCTCCAGGGTGGCTGGATGAAGATTTCATGACCTTTGTTTTAAGGCTAAATTTTATGACTAGAATTTAGATGTGAAAGGGCTTTACTGCTCTGGTTTCTGCTAGCATATACATGTGAAATGTCTTGTATTATTGTAAGTTTCTGAAGAGGTGTTAGATTGCTAAATAATGCAGTTTGGGGCCTGAGAACTCAGACCAGGTGTTAAGATGATGCAATATAAATACTGTGAAAACCTAAGTGTCAAAAATGATGTAATTTTGGGAGGGCCTTAGAGACATCTTTGTTAGTAATGTTTAAATACTATTTCTCACAAGAGACTAAAAAAGATTTTGATCTAGATATCCAACTTACCAGCACTGTGATTTCTTGTAGGATTAGTTAAAGCTAGTAAAGATTAATTATGTATTCATCTTTGAAATCAGACCTGTCCTACTGTATTATTTTAAGTTTCTGTGTGATCTCTGAACTCTTAGATATCTCTGTGGTGTAGTAGTTTTGTCTTGTGTTTTAATTATTTATTATTAAATATTTTTAAAACCTTCTACCTGTGGCTGATTTGTGTAGAGATAAGCTCTAGAGTGCATTGCATATGTATAGAGGTTATTGTAGCAGACCACTCTAAAGTAAGCCTTGACTTTTAGTCATACTACCATTGGGTATTAATATTGCACAGTAATAATTGGGCACCCTTTTAAGGGCCTTTTAGTAGCTGATATTATTAACTGGGTGGTGGCAGTAATTACTACCGTATAGTCTGGGTAAAGGGGCACAGTTGGAGAATCTGTGTCAGCCTTTCCCAGGAGTGTCTGTGAAGTTGTATAAATACTTATCTCAAAGTGCGTGTGTATTGTGTCAGCTACTTGGCAGGGGCACGAAGCACTGGTTGGACAGATAGGGTACTGGAGGTTATAGCTTGCCCAGTTAGGCTGAGACCTGGACCCTATAGCTGTGCCAGTGGGGAGTCTTATTGGGCACCTTGTGAGCAAGGGAGCAACCAGCCCCAGGCTGACTGTGATCTCTGTGTGCAGTAAAGGGAAATTGCACTTTGCTGTGTGTATTAGTTATCCTTTTTCTCTTCTATGAGATGACCTCCCTGGTGTTAGTGGTGTGGAGTGAAGCTCCTTGACTGCTAGGCCAGGGGACGGTCATCACACTATTCTATTCTATTCTATTCTATTCTATTCTATTCTATTCTACTCTATTCTATTCTATACTTCCACATTACATCTTGTCACCAATGTTCTTTGTTTGTATTGCCATTTTGTCATGGCCAACTGAAAAAGGTTTTCAAACCAGTTTACTTACCGGTTAACAAAATAACATAAAATAAATTAATCACAGGCACCAAAATGCACTGTCGCTTGGTAAACCTGAATATGATTACAGATATTTACTGTAAGGGTGAACATTGTTTTGGAGCAACTGCTCAACTTGGGAAGTATATTTTCCAAAACTGAAAAGCTATATACTTATATTGCTCAAGTTACGTGGCACTTGAGTTTGTGGAGTGTTGTAGTGAACTGATCTGTTAAAAAAAAATGGACATGAAGTTAATATGGATTTGTAAAACATAAGAGAACTTCATACCAACCAAATACCCCTACCCCCAATTTGTACAGGCTACTACTAGGAAAATAATGTAAGATGAATGGATCTTGGACTAGGGGTGACTACAACTTTTATTTTGCAGGATAGCTGTAGACATACTTCCATGGAATATTAATGACTTCATAAATATAGATAAAAACTGAGAGTACTTGCCTATATAAGACAATTTGGAATGCAGTTAGCAATGATTATGTTCAAGTTTTACCTCCTTTAATGTGCAGTGATCATGGAGTTATAAAGGTTAATTTGTTGCTAGATAATTCTGCCAAACTGAAATCTAAGCCAATTCACAGAAGATTAATTAAGACTGGAAGGAGTAAATGCATACAAATTGATAAACTGTGTGTAGATTCTAAAATTTACTCTCAGACACAACAGATTATAGATGTATTTACAAAATCTTATGCAAAACAGTTTGGGTCCAAAAAGGAGGTGATAAGTTGTCCTAGTGACATCCAGGTAACCTCAAATATGGGAATCAAAATAGATTATATTGAAAAAAATATACAAACTGGATCCAAATAAAGCACTGGATGGAGACGGAATTAGTAATATTGACCAAAGGCTTACAAATAGGACATATAATGTCTCATACAGCAACTGGACAGGTGAAATTCTTGGTTACAGTCCACAAACTCAAGTGCAGATGATTTTAAATTGGGTAAACTGATTACATATGTTACAGCTAGGGCACATATTCAAAAGAACTTGACCAAACTGACCACTTGAGTACAGGAAAATAAAATGTTGATAAATACAACAAAAATTAAGCATATGAGATTTCGGAGACATAAATTGAAAGGTGAATATTTAAAACTGCACGCAGTGATTGAAACTGTAGATTCATTTAAGGATCTGGGTATATGGGTAGATCCAGCTTTGAGTTTTTCTAATAATATCAAACAATTGGTTAATGATAGTTATAGAACTATAGGTTGCATAAAAGATTTATAAAGTCTAGGAAATCAGAAATGAAGAAATCATTGTTTTTTAATTACATTACACCCAAACTTGAGTACGGAATAACAATATGGAAAGAGTACGCTGGAAAGAGTACAGTGGAAATATACCAAGGACATCCATGGATATGAGAAAGTTATCAGGATAGACTAAAATATTTGAACTTAAACAGTGTTTCTTAGAGATATTTAAGTGGAGATCGTATTCAGCTATATAGGACATTTAGGGACAACTATCTCTGTGAATGTTTGGGGTTATCAAAAAGTACTAGAGAATCATCAGACAACCTCTGTAGAAGATTCTATAGGAATGAGAAGTGTACCAATTGATATCCTTACATTCACTGCTGCAGTATTCTTCACATATGGGATTCCCTGCCATGGAAACCCAATGTCTGGCCAGCCTACCAAAGCCTACTATTGCTTTAAGGTATGCCGAATGTCACCCAAAAGCTCCTTGCATAGCATAGGGCATAAAGGTGATGATCAGGCATACCATCTAGAGAACTTCTTTGCTGCCAGTCTGAACATTTCTTTTTAATGTCAGTCTGTTTGCCTATGTCTGTTTTTCACCAGCTGTAGACATTTCTTTGCTATGGGTAATGCTTACACCTGTTTGCTGAATCCTAGGAAGTTGCAGATAAATGCCCCATTGCTTTTTTTTTTTTTTCTTGCCTTTTTTTTTGTACTCTTTGGGTTAATGTAATCCAGGAAGGGTAAATGCCAGTGCAAAAGACAGATTCCCCGTGAAAACTGTCAAAATGAGTGTCTTTTTTGCCAAGGAGCTTCTCATGACCATACATCTTGTTTGATTTGTCAGGCATTCATCCTGAAAACCCTTCGCAGTAGGCTTTCTTCCCTTTCCTTGTATCTTGAGAACCAGCATCTTAAGCTGCTCGCTAAAGATGCAATGGAAGGAATCTCTCACCCTGAGGGTCAACCATTAGGGAAGAATGAGGTGAAAAAAGGTACAACCAGAATCTTCCGCTGTTCAGTCTCTGCCAGGTGTTTCTCCCAAGGTTGTTATGAACCCAGAAGCTTGTCCAGCTGTGTTGTCGGATTTTTCTACAATGACTAGGTTGGAGGCCAGTGAAGATCCAGATGGCACCACATCCAAACAGGGTTTGTAGATATCCATTTTGGACATTCAGGGGGAACCACAGTCAATGTTTTCCAAGGGGCCTAGGGGAGTTCCAAAGATTTTAGTTGGGGAAGAAGTTTCTGCTTTAGTTCTCGACTGCCGTCCTGGGTCTGAACTTCCTCAGTTTTATAAGGGGGGGGGCATTTCCTTAAAAAAGAAAGAAACAAAAAACTAAACATGTTTCTTCTGCTTTTAGGGATCCACTAAGTGAGTGGCATGCCTTTCCTCAGGGCCTATTTCCTGCTTTAATGTCATTAAAGCCTCCTCATCCTGGTTCTCTACTTCCCTCAAAAGGCCTAGAGAACAGGATTCTTCTGAGTAAGAGATGGATTCTGATGATGAATCCCTGACTTATTTTACTCAAATTCCTTCTCCCTTGGACTATGGGTCAGAGCAGGAGGAATCTTTCAATCCTGGTGTTCCTTTTGAGGAGATTTCGTTTGGGGACATGCTCTCTAGGATGATGTAATTTTTTAAGTGGGATTGTGCTCAGGTCTCTGATATCCATAAGAGGTACTATGAGTTGCTGCAGTTGGAAACTCTTAAACCTGCAGCTATTCCTCCTGTTTTGGTTGCTTTGCTGGATGCTTTTTCCAGTGCCTCTCATGCACCTGATTTTCTGCCCCCTGCTCCCAAGAAGTCTAATGGGTTTTATAGGGTGCTGAGGATTTTTCTTTTTTCTTGTTTGTATAAATGCCCTGTTGCTGACCCCTATGTGGTGTCTGTAGCCTCTGATAAGCCATCTGAATTGCTTCTTTCACCCAAGTTATTTACTTTTGACAAGGATCGCAGAACCATGGAAAGGCTGGGTAAGAAGGTGTACACTTCTGCTACCCTGGCTTTTAGGGCTATTGCTTATCAGACCCATATGTCTAGGTATGTGTTGGCTTTTCTTTCTCAGGCCTGTCAACTTAATTTTGCTTTTCTAGACTCTGAGGGTAAAACTTCTGCTCATTTCTTGTTATAGACTTTTGCTTAGGGAAGCAGCTGCTGGTTTGTTTAAGTCCCTCCAGGATAAGGGTAAGGCCTTATAAAAGCTTAAACATGTATTTGTTTCTGCTGTGCCTAACTTTCAAAGAAACTACCACACTAAACCAGCCCTTGTTTGTAGGCAATCTCGTCCTTCTACTAAATTTAAAAAGAGTGGTAAACAGGCTCCTCCTTCTAAGGCTACTTAGTTTTCAGGGATTCTGAAGCCTTCCTTTCCTGACAAACCAGGTGCTGTCTGACTATCCATCTCTTCCCAGCCACATTCCTCTTTCTCTTCACCTTTCTCTTTCTCTTCCTGTTTGGTCTCAGATCACTCTGTATTCTTGGGTTCTGTCTGACATTCGTCAGGAGAACTTCATGATGTGGAAATCCTATCCACTTTTTATGGGCATTCTTCAGCCTCCTCAGGAACAACTTCCCTTTTTCTCAAAGGTTCTTCAAGATCTCTTGACTCAGTGTACTATACAAGAAGTGCCTGTGTCCCAAAGGGGAAATGGTTCTACTCCAGACTGTTTCTGGTGCCCAGAAAAGAGGGTACTTGGAGACCGATTCTAGGTCCCTCTTATCTAAACACTTGTCTGAAAGTACCTTCCTTTCGGATGTTGTCCCTCCAGACTCTTTTTCCTCTATTTCTCCCTCAGGCCTGGATGGTGTCGCTGGATCTCAGTGATGCTTATCTCCATATTCCAATACATCCTCTTTTCAGGAAGTTTTTGCATTTCTTTGTTGCTTCTTGGCATTTTCACTTCTCTGCTTTGCCCTTTAGCCTTTCTACTGCCCCAAGGGTGTTCACCAAATGCTTTGCTCATGTGATTGCTTTTGGATGCTTCAAGGGACCCAAATATTTCCTTACTTAGATGAATGACCTGGTGATTCACCCGTCCTCTCCAGAGATCCTTTTGCAAAATCTTCATTTTGACATTTTTCTTCTACAGAGCCTGTGGTTCACAATAAATTTCAAAAAGTTTTATCTGACTGCTTCTCAGAATCATGTTTTTCTAGGTTGTAGGATTCAGACAGTGCCAATGCTTGCAACCCTGCCTCCTCCAAAGGCCTTAACTCTCATTTCTTTCTTTCATGCTCTTCTTCCTCTGGCTTCCATTTCCACCAGGGAGTTTCTGAGAGCTCTGGGTTTCATGGCATCCACCATTCCCATGCTCCCTCTGGCCAAACTTTATATGAGAAAGTTTCAGTGGTTTCTGAAGTCAGTGTGGCTTCAATATGCACATCCTCTAGACTTTGTAGTCTAAATCCAGGGATCCCTTTTCATCCTCCTCTTCCCTCTCAGGAGTTGTTCACCGAAGCTTCAGACATGGGGCGACATTTGCCTCCCTAAAGGTACAGGGGATGTAGTCACCTCATCAGCACAAGGAGCACATCAATGTCAAAGAGATGAGAACTCTTCTGCTGGCTCTTCAAGCCTTTCATCCTCTTTTCTGGGCCTGTCAAAGTGTTCACAGACAATACCACACAGATATGGTATATTAACAAACAGGGAGGAATGAGATCTTATCTTCTTTGCTAGCTGGCACTTCTGGTGTGGGATCTTGCTGTCAAGTATCAAGCAACTTTCCAGGGAGTTTATATCCCTTCTGGTCAGAACACATTGACAGACACTCTGAGCAGGTTCTTAACTCAGTCCCACAAATGGATGCTTCATAGGGATGTGCTTCTGGACATTATCTACTAGTGGGGAACTCCTTAAGTGGATCTTTTTGCCTCCGCTCTGTACAGACAACTTCCTCTGTTTTATGCCAGAGTCCCGGGCCCTCTGGTGTGGAAAGTGGACACCCTCTTTTTCTTGGAAGGGGATATTTCTTTATGCATTCCCTCCCCTTCCTATCATTCCAAACGTCCTGTTCAAGAATCAACAGAATGCTCCCAGAATCTTGTTGGTGACTCGCTTTTGGCCATGACAGCACTGGTTCCTTCTACTTCTGCATCTAGCCAGGGGCAATCATCACAAGTTCCCTCACAGGGTAGATCTACTCACACAAGACAAGGGATTTCTCATCCATCCCCACCTGTCCATGCTTCAACTAACACTGTGGGTGATAGGGTTTTGATTCCTCATAGATACCTTTTTTTCTGTGGATGTGCTGCAAGTCCTGCAGGAGGCCAGGAAACCTACAACTAGGAATTCCTACTTATCCAAATGGAAGAGGTTTTCTGTTTGGTGTCTCTCTCATAACCTGGAGCCACTTACTGTGGATGCCCCTTTGGGTCTCTCTTATCTGTGTGAGTTGTTCAGTGCTGGTGTGGCCTATTCTTCTGTTAAGGCCTGTTTATCAGCTGCCTCTGCTTGTCTCCCTTTATCTCCTCCTTTAGCTTCTACATTTGAGGTTAAACAATTTCTTAATGGTGTCCTTCATATTAGACCTCCCAGGAAGCTTGTTCCTACTCCCTTTGATTTTAATTTTGTTTTGGAGAAGTTGACTCTGGCTCCTTTTGAGCCTGCTGCTTCAGCTTCCTTGCAACACTGTTCTTGGAAGATTGTTCTTTTGTTAGCTCTTACTTCTGCCAGATGGGTGCCTGAATTGCAAGCCGTTATGGCTTGCCCTCTTTTTTTGATCTTTCATGAGGACAGGGTGTCCTTGCACACTAATCCTTGTTTTATACCTAAGGTGGTTAAGGAGCTATTTCTTAATCAGTCTATTAATCTGCCTACTTTTCCCCCCTGTATGCAATCTGACAGTGAGAGGGTGCTACATACTTTGGACATGCATGGGCAACTTGTGGTTTATTTGGATAAGACTAAGGCTATTAGAAAATCTGATCAGTTGTTTGTTTCTTTTCATCCTAGATCTTTGGGACTAGCTGTATCCAAGCAAACTATTTCTTCTTGGATTTCTAAGGCTATTTCCTTTTGTTACACTTTTCTTGGCAGTAGCCTTCCTTCTTCAGTTAAGGCTCATTCTACTAGAGTTGTGGCTTCTGCTTGTGCTTTTTTCAAGGGCTTAGGTACTAATTCTATTCTTGAAGTAGCTACCTGGACTTCAGTGCATACTTTTACTAAGCACTGAAAATTGGATGGTATCACTAGAGCTAGGGCTGGTTTTGCTACTGCTGTTCTTCATGGCTTTTAGAGGACTCGCCTGCTCCCTTCTCCTCACAAGTTTCCTATTGAGCTTTGGCAGTCTCCCAGCTGTGAAGAATGCTGCAGCAGTGAATGTAAGGACATGGTACAATTGTGCAAAATCTTACCATAATGGTAGATGTCCTTGCCTTCCCTGCTGTAGTATTCACTTCCTCCCTCCATCTCTCTAGTCCTTTGCCTTCCTGGATGTACAGGTTACCTCTTGGGTTCCTTGGACTGATGTTCCTACTGGGCCATCAGTTCTGTAGATGGTACACCTGAACATTACATTTATCCCTACTGTATGCAAGAAGCATTTGGGTGATTTTTGGCATACCTTAAAGCATCAGTAGGCTTTGGTAGACTGGCCAGACACTGACCTTCCACAACAGGGAATCCCATCTGTAAAGAATACTGCAGCAGTGAAGGCAAGGACATCTACCGTCATGGTAAGATTTTACACTACTGTACTATTCTCTGAGAGAGCAGCTAATGCGTGGAACAGACTACCAAATTACATTAAAGCAAGCACTAGTTCAGATATTTTTAAGAACAACCTGGAAACATTATGGGAATGAATGTTTTGGTTTATTGGCAGGCCAGAAGGCCATTATTGCTCATGCCTGAAATATGTGTATGTATCTATATATGCCTGTATTTATATTACTACACTTACTTAACCATATAAAATGGTTTTGTGTGGTTACTGTCATTATTTATTTATTTTTTTTGTATTTTACTGTGTTTTCTCTAAATCTGAAAGTTACAAATATTAATTGAAGGCATTTTACTGGTTGCAATGAGTTTTCAATTGGGTTCTGTGCTGTTCCTAATTATTTAAATGAGTTCTGAGTGGTTCTTTCATTTTTCTATGCTTCAATTATTTCTTCTCTAAATCTGAGGATACAGCTATTAGTTAAACTGGTTTTAGAGTATGCACTGTTTTTTTCTGTGCTGTTAACTGCATTAATCAGCGCTGCAGTATCTTAATTGCTGTGTGTTTAGTCACTTTTATAACTTAGAACAAACAGCCAGTTTTGGCCAGCTGTCTTATTTATCTAGAACTTGTGGTCATTAAACCTATAACCAGGAAATGATAGTGCACTCTCTTACAAGTTCACCAAATCTCAAATGAGACAGTACCCCAAAACTCCACAAGAGTGTCTTTAATAATGACAGAACAGCACCAATACATTTAGCAAATTGCTTTCATCCTAATACTGGTAAAAATGTACTTAATCAGAACTAAGGCAATAGTTTAGGGCTCTAAATTTAAAATCTTCAAAGCTTTAAAATGTGACCATCTTCATAAAATTTCAATTAAGTCCTTAAAGACATACTACATAGATTTTCTCTGCTTAGATGTGCTGGCAACATGATTCATATTAAATTTGTAATCCACATTAAATTCTAACTTGCTTTTAAAAAAATATATCTAATGAAATAGCAATAAAAGAATAAATACCGTGAAAATAACTTTTTTAAATAGCCTTTTAAAATAAATAGAAAGGCTGCCAAACCGCAACATATAAACACTTTTAAAAACTTTTATGAAATGTTATAATCTTGCTTCCCTAAGTTTTAACATGGGCATAATAGAGGTCTAATTATAAATACCTGATGGGAATGTGTCATTCCATTTCAGTTGCCACAGCAGCTCTTTATACTCAATAGTTGTTTCATATGAGCCATCACAAGGTTTGAAGTCTCTTTTTTTAATATAGCAAAGAGAAACTTTTTTAAAAAGATGTACAATTAATAGAGTGCCTAAAGAGGCCATTGTTAGAATTCCCTTTTAGTATATTATAGCAATGCTCATAAATGCATTCTCTAAATGTACGCTCCATCTTTCCCACATAGAAGGCCAGACATACAGATCATTTAGCTATTTATACTATCCCTACAGTGCCACAGCTTCTATTCTATACATAAATTACTGAATGTATCACATCATCTAGCCTGAGAAAGCCATCCTCCAAAACATATTTACATTGATTGGATGAGCTATATTTTCTGGTCCCTTATTATAGGAATTAGTTAATTTATGATTAACATTATCCTCCATCAGATTTGTTTTATATTACTGGCCATTTTGTGTACAAACTGAGGCTCCTTGCCCAATGCACCATGTATTTTACAACTAGCTCTGAATATATTCTATTTCCATTTAGCTGTATGTTTTTTTACCATCTGGGAACCTAATTATATTGTAGTATACTCTTTGAAATGTGTTCCCTGCCTCTAAGCTCTTTTCATCTAAAACATGATTAGCAGTGGTATCAGTACTCAATTTAGTTATTAAACCTGGTCAGATTGGGGGCGATTTCTGCATTTCAGGGAAGATGACCACCATTTGCTAGAGTTTTAGCTGTTGCCAGTTTTCATTTCCCTGTCGTTTATACCGCATACGAGTAGTCTTACGTTAAGACTCTTGGATACTGAAGCTCCTGTGAGATTTGTGTCTGCTTAAAAATTAAAACCAGAAGGAAGAACGCATACTATAGAAAATTACTTTATTGCCTTAACTGGAACTAGGAATATACTTGTTCCAATACAGAAATCTATATTTTCTGTAAAGTGCAGACAATTACTCAACTTTTCCTGAAGCAGTGCAGCTCAACGATTCTAGTCAAATGTCAAGGATCAGTGTTCTGAAGTTTATTTGGAAGAAGCAGTCCACCTAATAACATGCTCACCATCAAAACATTGTTTCTTCTGGTGTGTTCCCTCTTAAAGTGGGACAACCCATGGAATTTGTTTATTTAAGTAAGAGGATAGGGAGTAAAGCTCCAGCAATGGGAAAGGGTGGTTATAAAACTCAAGGATGCATCACTTTGTAGGGGGCAAGCTCAATGAAATAGTGTTTAGAAAGATTTGCTCCTGACAAAAAGGACTAAATCACTGTTAGATTGCAGATGTGGAACTAAAAACAAAGTGTGTTTTACAATGGTCCCCAGTTTGCTAGTCAGGAACTTCAAGATTTTGCTAAGCAACTGAAATTCACTCATATCACATCAAATCTCAGAAAAACACAATATAATGAGCAGGTTTAAAGAATGCTTCAAAGTATGAAAATTATTTTAAACATTGAATAGTCAGGAAGAAACTGGTTGCTATCATTGCTACAGTAATAGATAAAGACTTATTTACTACCCACATGACTATCACAAGTGCAGTTAGTTATAGGAAGACTTACACCAATGGCATGTGTGCCACTAACATGGCTGGTAATGGAAAGCAGACAGCTACATAAATGGTGTAGTATGCCAAGGGAAACATTTCTATGAAACAATAGCAAGGAGAGTTTCTGTGCTAAAGAAAGGGAAAGAAACCTGTATTCAGTTAGTTTTAGGTATAAACTTGCAATGTAAGCCACAATACTAGAATACTATGCTTCAGCTAGCATATATTGTGCAAGATGCTGATATGCAAGTTTACTGCAAGAAAAGATCTCATTTACAGAAGCAACCAGATGTCTGGTTATGCCCAGACAAACCAGCACCAAACCAGTATGTTAACTGGATTTAGAAAGATCTAATCCAGAATATCCTACTGATTCTTTACCTTGTAAAGGTGAGCTGTCTCAAACTTCTGTACACAATGTTGCTGACCTGAGTGCAAGCAGCCAAACCAGTTATTATGCTAAAACAGGTAACGGCTCTAAGTAATCCACATATAGGTTCATAATTGTGTACTAGGCTAATGGTCCTAGAGCCTTTACAAGCCTAACCCATAGGATTACCCTGGCATCATGTCACCCAACCTTAGTTCCTAGCATCCCTGTTGAGTAGAGCCACTGGACTGATCCCCGAGGTGAATTTTTTATTTCCCATCCACTCATCAAGATTTCTCTTGAAGAGGGCCAGTGAGGTGCTCTGCTTGACATGTATGTAAAGTCTATTCCATAGCATGGGCAGTCTCTGGGTTATGAACCTGTCCCTCCAGCATGTTCTGTTGATTGTGGTACTGAGGTTGAGGTCTCTGGAGCGTGTGGTGCGGAGGGATTGTGATTTCTTTAGATGTAGCATTTCTAACAGAGCTGGATCAGACATGGCTTTGTAAGTCAAGCAGAGATCGCCTCTAAGTAGGTGATATTGAGACAGAGAATAGTTGGAGGTTTTTGAGTCTGTCCATATAGGACAAGTGTTTAAGGCCTAGGATCCTCTTTGTGAGGTACTTTTGCGGCCTCTCAAGCTGTTGCAGGTGTCTAATGAGGTACATGCCAAACTGGGCATTGTACTCAATGATTGGCCTAATGAGGGCAAAGTAGATGGAGACAATGACCTCTTTCTTCTTGGATGCAAAAACCTTAGTAATGAGATGTGCCACATAGAAGGACTTTCTGACCACAGTGGCAACGTGGTGGCCAAAAAAGAGGTTGCTGTCAACCTGTGTTCCCAGATCTCTTATAATGCCTTCTGTGTTTAGTGGACTACCATCAATGTGGTAATTCACGGGAACTGGGTTTTTCCCAAAGGGGATGAAGACAAATGTTTTGGCATTGAGCTTAAGGCCATGGTTCTGACACCAGTTGTCGGTCTCATTGAGGCCTTTCTGTAGGATGTCAGCATCACTTGGGGAGTTAATAATAGCTCCCAACTTGCAATCATCTGTGAACTTTGTCAGCCAGAGTCCCTTCGTGTTGGCCTGGACTTCAGAGAAGTAGATACCAAACAGGAGAGGACCCAGGACCGAACCTTATGGGACTCCACTCGTGACTGGTCGTCAGTCTGACTTGGAGTCAGCTACTTTCACACTGTGGGTTCTGTGAGCCAGTTTGCAACTCACCTAGTGATATAGGGGTTGATGGCTAGCTTAGTAAGTTTTTCTATGATTCCTGAGTGGTGAATGGTATCAAAGGCCTTGACCAGATTAAGGTAGGCTGTATGAACCACCTTACCTTAAGGCTCTGGTGACTGACTCAAAGAAGTCAAACAAGTTGAACAGGCATGATCTACCCTTCACAAAACCAAACTGTGTAGGATCCAGAGTTTGGAGAGTCCCTATATCCTTGTTTATTATGTCCATGATGATGTGTTCCATAGCTTTACATATCAGACTTGTCAGGCTAATGGGGCGATAGTTCCCGGGGTCTGTAGTCACTCCTCCTTTGTGGAGAGGGATGACTGTAGCAGTGCACCATTCGGTGGGGACAAAGCCTGAGGTGAGTCTGTGATTGAACACGGCACACAGGTGAAGTGCCAGTTCACTCTGTAGTTCATGTAGAACACAGCCAGGGATACTGTCAGGTGCCATAGTAGCTGTATTCTTGGCCTTGGACAGTGCTGTTTTAACCTGTGCAGCAGTAATACTGGATGCCTGCCAATCTACTGGTATTGTGATTGGTCCTTTGGGGGAAAGAGAGGGGTAAAGTTAGCACTGAATCTGTTTGCCAGTATATTTGCAATATCTGTTGGCTCAGTATAGGAGATATCATTGTGCAGTAGCTCAGAGCAAATCTGGGTATTGCCATGGAGATTCTTTACATAACTATAGAAGGCCTTGTGGTTGTCTTTACTATCTGCTGCAATTCTATTTTCATAGCTAGCTTTAGAGGATTTGATGAAGGATCTCAAACTTTTGCTAAGGCTGATAAGGGAGTCTTTCCAGTCTTGGGACTTCACCTTATTCCGCATCAGTTTCCTCCTTCTGTTGTAGAGTTTGTTTATGGCAGGGGACCACCAGATTGGCTTCTTTTTTCAGAGGAGAGTGTCTTAGTTCTATTGGGTATGGTGTGATCCATGCATTTGTGTACGTGTTTGTACAGTGCATTGGTGTATGACATGGTGGGCATGCAACTATTCTCCATTTGTATGGGTGCCGTGAAGAATGATTTTAGGAGCCCAAAGTTAGCTTTGGAGAAGTTTTTCATGGTGGTTACCTTTGCTGGGGGGGGTGGGAGGGATGTGGATTACTAAGATGATTAGCTTGTGATTGGATCTAACCAGGGAAGAGTTGACTATTGGTGTGGATCAACATGTTAGTAATGACGAGGTCAAGGATGCTGCTACCTCTAGTGGGGGTAAGAACAAGCTGGTCCAGGGCATTGAAATTAATGAATTCCAGAAAGCATTGGGCAAGTGTATTGGTACATGAGTAGTTTTCCCCATTAATGGAGGGATAGTTGAAGTCGCCCAGTATGAGAGTATTAGGTTGGACTCTAATATTCTCCAGGGTGCTAAGGAATGTGGAGTGTGAATCTTGGGACATGGCTGGGGACCTATAGCAGGCTACGACCTGAATCACTGTCTTACCCAATGTTAGCTGCACCTGAAGTATCTCAGTTGCATTATGTTGGGCTACCAGTCTGGAGGTGTGCTCTTCCTTTATGAATATGGAGACACCACTGCCTTTGGAGCTTCGGTCCAAGTTCTGGGGCCAAAAGATGTGGAATGAGTTGTAGCCTGGTAGTGCAGGGATACTTTCTGCTGCCTTGAACCAGGTCTCTGTTACAGCACAAATGTCAATGTTCTCCATTTTAAGGAGTACTTCGAGCGAGTGCATTTTGAGATTTAGACTTCTAGCATTGAGCAGCATGACCCTCAGCATTTGTTTGTAGCTGTTATGGTAGTAATTTGTTCTTTGGAACACTGCCTAAAAAAGGCATTATAGGAGTGGCAAGTGCCTTAGCCAGTATCCGGAACCCTAGGGGTGACAGATGCAGGCCATCTCTGGCAAAGCATCGAGGTCTGTCAATCATGTCATCCCAGGCAGACAGATACTGGATCCCCTTAGAATGACACCAGAAACTTAGCCAATTGTTGAAATCAATCATTTTCTGCTTGTACTGTGGTATCATTCTGGGTGATGGTAGGATGCTGCTCAGGGCTAGGGTCATACCCTCCTGGGCTACATAATCCGAGAGCTCCACCATGTCTCTTTTCATGTAGTCCAGGTACGTCTCAGGTCATTCACACCCACTTGTACAATGACAAAGTCATATTTGTACCTGTTGTTCAGGGACCTGAGTGCGTGCGTTATGTGGCGGATCCTGGTGCCTGACAGGCAGCTGACTGTTACTTTCTCCTTATTCAACCTAGTGAGTGGGACATCAGTGTGCCTCACTATCGAGTCACCTATGACGAGTGTGTTGGGCATGCTGTTTTGCCTCAGGGGCTTTGGTTGAGTGGCACACTGTTTAGAAGAGTTATGTGTCTCGTGATTAGTGTTGTGTTGTGGTAGTCGAGTGCGTTTCTGCCTTGGAGGTCTCTGCTGTTTGGTTAAATTTTTATTGAGAGCCTCCGCAAAGGTGGGTGTGTGATTTGTGTTTTTATGTGAAGGCAATGCTGGTGTGTGTTCTGGAGGGCTATGTGTTCCATGTGGTGTGGTGCAAATGTTGACCCTCTTCTTTTGACCAGCTTTTCCAGTCTTGGCTGGAGAGTGCATGGCTTCCAATTTGGATATATAAGTGCATCTCTCAAGTCTGAGTGTTGTTGGGGGCTAAGAGGAGGGGGTTGTCAGTATACATGAGGCAGTTACTACATTGCCTCAGGATGCCCAAATTCACCAGGTTAATAGGAGAAAGCACAGGGAACTGATCTTTAGACATGCCTGGAGGGGTGGGCATTAATAAGTACTGGAGCTGTTTCCTTGTAGAACATTTAGTGCTGGTAGCACTTTTGTGTACTACAATAATTGCTACAAGAAGTCTGGTAAAGTGCTAAACTAACAAGCTAGTAAAAGAGCAGGAGAGGAGAGAACTAGCAGATCTAAGGGAAAAATTGAAGAACAGACTTTGGCACTGCTCAGAAGCTTACAAACACTCCTGGATCCAGCAAATCTGTATCTGGACTAGATTAGTTACAGGAAAGGTGGGAAACAAACGCAGATGTGGGCTTTTAAACCAGAAAGTTGAAAGAAATGGAGAAACTGCCCAAATGGTCAATAAACTACAATAAACTATAATTTCTGGCTGTTTGCTCAAGACCAAAGCTGGTAGTTAACACAGAAGATTAAGGCCAGGACATGTTAGTGAACAGGTTGTTTTTATAGGTCAGGACTGGATTCCATCAGCCTTCATTTGACTAATCTGAGCAAGTCACTTAATCAGACAGTGCTTCCAGGCTAAGCCTGAAAAAGATCCATGTGGATTAGTGGTCTACCCTGGTTAACAAATATAAATAAATTAATAAAAAAAAATGTATTACACAAATAAACAAAAAATAAATAAGCCATTCAGATGTCACGACTGTGCATAGGTAAATATTAAAATGTCTAATTCTGCTGCTATTTGCACCCCTCATGACTCCTTTAGTTAACAATCATGTACTGGAGTATATGAAGCTGTGTAAATAATTGTAAATAAGTTGATATATATAGTTATGTATTTCTTCTGCAAGAAAGAGGATGTGTCATGTAGAGAGGTATGCTATTAATATAATAAACATACAGATAAATACTTATGAAATCTTTGGATGCCAAAAAACTAAATGTTGGCTGATTGTAATATGCTCAATTTGGGAGCACTTCTGTTCAGCAGCACGTGAGATATAAAACTAATATGTATACTTTTTCACTGTCATCATGAACTCTTATACCAGTAGGTGAGTTGTCACAGTAAGTTACAGACTTCATCAGCTGAGTAATGGACAAGCACATCAGCAGTTTATAGAAATAGCTTAGTATGTAGTACATCTTTTCTTATTAACAAAAGCAAAGGGTTCAACAAGATTGCTAGATTTGGTAGAAGCTGATTAATTAAATTAAGCTCAAATGTTTCATTTTAGTAACATTAAAAGAAAATTAAAAAGTACACAATAAGTTTTGTTTAATCTTTACAGGATGGGAACTGTGAAACTACTATCATGTTAGAAGTAGTGCATTTTTCCCAAAAGGGTAAATTTGTTTATTTTAAACTACAACCTTGCATCCTCTGAGCTTAACATTTAGTGTCAAGTATTTGTTGTATTCTGTCACAGTTAACTACCTTTTAGTCATTAAAAACTCTTTAAGTTTCCCTAATATATCAAAAAGTACTATGACTTATCCAAAGCCAAGTTACTCCCTGCAGTCAACACACACACACACACACACACACACACACACACACTTGAACTAATGTAAATGTGCATTAGTATATTAAGCACTTTCCTGAATATGTTATTATTGATGTTACTTCAACACAGATATGTTATAGATCTGTACTGCATTTTCCCTTATGAACAGAAATTGTTTGTTCAGGTTTACATAGACTGCATATAATGGAGCACAACAAGCAGTCATATATTAAGCCCTAATGCATAGATATGCAATACAACACCTATCTGTTTGCATTTCTTATTAAAATGTTTGGGATTTACACTGTGACACTCATGTACACAGTGCACTTATGTTGTCATTTGCGTTTTAAGCTCTTATAAGCAGTCCACTAGTGAATTTAAGTGAGTCATTTTACAATTATTATTGTTATTTTTGTGTAAACATACTTTTAGAGAAAAAACTTTTACTTTTTGGTTAAATGTATACAAATATTCATATTAATATTGTATAATTTAACTTAATGCAGATATGATTTGGACATATTGTTTACCCTGAAGAGATGTTATGTACCTAGTTTGTTTACATAAGCCAAATGTTACAAAAGAATTGCAGACTCTCACATTTTAGGTATTTAGCAGAGCTGCATTTGCATATATGAATTGACAGGTAGACATCACAAACATTGCTTGAAACAGTCAGGTGCACAAATGGCTCCCAGACTGCTATGCAAATGCTGGTTGTTGAGACCCTCTGCTTAATATAGTCAGATTTGGTTTCACTGCCCTAGGTATAACAAGAATCCCCTTGCAGTATTGCTCCAAAGGAAATCCAAGAATCATTCAGCTTGTTAAAAAAACACAGCTCATGCTTGTGATTTCATAAAGTCAGACTACTTTCCTTAGAAGGTCTATGCTGATGTTATCTACATTTTGAGTTCATCAATATTGTAAATTTTGTGAAGGCATATTTCTACTTAGAGGAATTTCACATTTATGGATAAATATATATGATCTATGGATGGACAATAGGAAATTTACCCCATGGCAGCCCCCTGTGACCACAAATGGAGAGGGACAGCATGTAAATTTCTCTATCCCTCAATATAGTCCTTTATAAATTCTGTGTGGCATGACCCCAGAAATAATCACTCTCCTACGGGTAGTATATAAATTTAAATATACATCTGTGAAAAGGGCAGAGTAATAATTAGTACAAAACTAGAGTAAATGGTTCGACTTATAATGGCCATCAACGGCATATAGCTTAATATTCACAGAGCCATGGCCTGAAGTTAAATGCCAAAAAATGTATAGTCATACCCTTCGGGAAAAACAAGGTAACCCCAAGCTACCATATAGGTGGCAATCCACTAAGCACAGAAGAGGTTATCAGGGACCTGGGGACCCAGGTTGACAGTGGCCTTTCTTTTGACACTCACGTTGCTAAAGTGGTTAGAAAGACCTTCTACATTGCCCACCTGATCATGAAGGGATTCACATCCAGATCTAGTGAGGTCATTGTTCCCTGTACTCTTCACTTATCAGACCAATGATCGAGTACAATGCCCCATTCGGGATGTATCTCACCCGACATCTGCAGCAATTGGAGAGACCCCAAAAGTTCCTCACCAAAAGGATAAAGGACTCCAAAATCTGTCATATGCTGCCAGATTGAAGAAACTCCAGCTCTATTCAGTCGCATACCGCCTGCTCAGAGGTGACCTGTGCCTGACATACAAGGCCATGTCCAACCCGGAATTAATGGACATGCTCCACCTCAAAAAATCCAAATCCACCAAAACCACTAGAGCAAGCGGCTTAAACCTTAGCACGGATATAAATAGGACGTGTTGGAGGGATAGATTTATCACTCAGAGACTCCCTATGCTGTGGAATAAAATCCCGGTCCATGTGAGGCAGAGCACCTCGCTGGCTCTGTTCAAGAGAAATCTTGACCTGTGGATGGGAGATCGTAGGTTTACCCCGGGAATCATCTCTGTGTCACTGCTGGACAGAGGCACAACAAACTAATGGGCACAGTATTTTTTCATATAAGGGGTGGCGTAAGCCACAAAACTTTGGGCTAGGCTTATAAATGCCTTAGGGCAGATAGCCTAGTATAAACCTATGAACCTATGAACCTATGAATTTATGAGTTTTAGTTCTTATGTTATTCCAATGTTATTCCAGCTCATTATGCATATTCCCCTTGACATTTATTTTATTTTATGTTATTTATTTCAGTGTGATAACTGGTTAAGTAGACTGGCCAGTAGCTCCTTTTCAGCCATGATCTGAGTACCATGGGATTGTGCAAGAAAATTACATGTAGACTAAAGAATACACAGAGTTGAGACAATGCATTTGTATCATTGTATGGTATATAAATTTATAAACAGAAGTGATATTATTATTTGCAGTATATACAATTAAGGCAGGTATTCAACCAATGTTAAAACTGCATCTGTCACCCTTAATAGCAGCCATAAGCATATATTTATTTAAAATGAACAGTAACAAGCTTTGTGGATCATCACATAGTAAGGCTTTGTACAAACCCACATTCAGTGCATATAAATTTAAGGCAATGTCTCAAAATATGCTTGACATGTCTTAAAACACTGTCGGAATATAATTCTCTGGCATTAATGTCCACACTGTTCTATCATCATACTTGTAAGATGTACAGACTTAGAAGTGACTTTATACAGAACAGAAGTTGTATGGACCATTTTACCCTAGTCCATACAGGCTCTTTGGAGATGTTATGGTAATATAATTTTTACTTCCGATTTGATATAATCTTACTTATGATATGCATTGATAGTATGCAAGCACTCTTGGAATGGTTCATAGAGATGTAGGCCATTAGGAATTTAAAGAAAAGACATGCAAGCAGGTATTGTTCAGTATGCAATGCAGTTATATGGTACTCTAATGTACGCAAAGGAATAATGAAACACAGGTGCTGTAACTCGGAAGTATTTAAGATATGCATTAACCAGATGAAATGAGAAAATATAAATTGACATACCAGCAAGCAAGGCAGAAATACTACAAATTACAGCAGGGCTGTTTTACTTCAATCAGCTTCAAGCAATCTGGGAAATACAAGGATTTATAACACAAGCCCTGCAGCAATGTTCACAATGGCTTCTATAACTGCCATATCATGGCCTGACTGAGTAGCAGGTCACTGATTGATTCACAGCAAACTGTAACTTATTGAGGACCATCTGCAACATGTTTGACTACATGTCAATTCAAAGAATATGTGGCTCCCCTGTTCCCCTTGGACTCAAAGGCTGGTGTTGCATTTGTTATTCTGTCCATAGTAAAATTTCCACTGCTCAGCAGGAGGATACCCTTGGTGTTTCTTGGCATTCATCTCAAGGATATTGGATAAGTTTCTGTATGTACTGTTAGGATATGAAGAAGATACTATTTTGTTCCTCAAGACAGCACGGGAAAGAGCTATCACCACCTATGGATTCAATGATACACTGCTCCTCTCTGTAGTTCTGGGTATAAATACTGCAGTAATGACACCAACCAGTCTTTATAGGGCTGTATGTCAACAGGAAAAGCAACCATCCCTTAAAATGTCCTGTGGTCTGCAATGCAGACAGTCTTATAAGAAACTGTTAACCCAGGCAGAGTATCAGAGCATTCTACTCTAAATGTCATTTAGTTCTCAAAGCAATAAGGAGTCATATAGGGATGTGGCAGTGATATTATACATCTGAGCATACATGTTTCAGGACATTTTCTTCACTGATAAGAAAAAGGTAGAGATATTCAGGATTTTAAGCAGTATCTGGTTAGATCCCTAAATGTAATATATGGACTACTTGAATTTCAAACCTGAAAAGATTGGCTGATGGCTAAAAGCATGACTCAGAGTGAAGAAATACCTGTTACTCCAGCCTAGATTGCTACTTATCCTATATCTTATTAATATAGGCTTGGCACTGCAACCCAAGCATGCCAGTTTGGCACAAAATATTATCTGTAGACAGGCTCACCTTAAAGGGACATGATGAAAATGATGGAGAGTGTGAACTGCTTTTTACTGGAAGTAAAATAAATGGTGGCAGTTGATGGTCTGGCATTGAGGCTAGCCCTTAGGTGTGTCTAGTCCCTCTCCTGACTTAGCACTAATTTGATTATCCAAAAAGCAGCTGGAGGTTTTGGTTCTGGATAGGTAAAGGTATTGCTGCAGGTAAATTGGATGTCTTTAGAAACAGAGAGAATCTGTTCCCTCATACTGGTGCTCTACAATATTTTGTATCCTGGCAGCCTGATGGTTGTTACACATAAGCAATGCATGGAATGTGGATGTCTACTAGTGCAGGCTTGTTGGGTTGCTGTGGGTGGGCTTATTCCGCAGTACAAGCTCAGAGTAGAACTAATTTAAAAGCATCATTGGCTTAAGCTAATGTATTTATCAGAATGATCATGCTCTGATACAACATACTTTTCCTTTGCAGGCCCCAGCTGGAAAAGATTGCTGCATTCTTGCCCACAGGATGCACTCGTTTGTATATTCTAAATCAAGTGGCAGTTTATTGCAGTATACTTATGACAGTATAATGATTTTAACCTCTCAGTAAATCCTAGTTGGTTTATTTTATATTTAGGTTAACTGGCATTGTTTTCACTCTCCATTTAATTTGCTGTTTTGGCCTCTGTTGTCATTGAAAATGGTCATATGTAACAATATCATCAGATTAAAGAAATGAATGAATAAATAAATAGATCACTCAAATGGCATTGGGTACCAACTCAAAAACAGCTACATCTTAATAAAGAATGGGCTACATACTGTAGGAAGATGAAATCATAATGTGCAGTAACAATGATCTGGCACTCTCTGATTCCTGGCCATGGAATTTCAATGCAGTTTTCTCTGGCAGTTGGTGTTTAGGACTAAAGTGTTGACCTATTAATAAACTGCTTCTTGTGCCAGTGGTACAGAGTTTGAATCTTTCCACCTTCATTTACTGTGTGACCTTCAGCAAGTCGCTTAGCCCCATAGTGCTTTGGGGCAATTGGGTTAGAATCCTTAATGGTCTCCTGGACTAAATGTCTAGTAACAACCTATGAACCAGCTGTAAAGAAGCCTTAGCAGTGTGTATCTTCCGTTTCAGGTCTGTGCATTGAAGTGCTTCCTCAGCATTATATAACTTGATGTGTGGCAACTGGTGATGAAGAGCTAAAGCTGGACAAACATGGTGAGCAAATTGTAGGGGGCATTAATTGTATTAGTTGACCAGTTCTAATAACTGTGTCCACTCCTTGTCTGCCAATTTGCAGCTGAAAATAAATGGCAGAAAGCTGCTGCCTATGTTTTTCTATGCATCTGCTGTCTTACTAGCTGTCCAGAAGAGGTATTGTTATCTTGTAGATTCTCTCATAATATGCTTATTTTCCTGTTGGGTTTAAGGCACCACAGTTTAACGTGCTGATGTACCATACATGGTCTTCAGTTTTCACAAGGTGTACTGTCATCAGCTCACTCTCAGGCACTGCTGTCTATTGTACACAGTAGGAGAAGCTGCAACCAAACATGTTATCCTAAAGGCTGCTGCTGTCTGTACTCATCTATATATCTGCTTGCAGGGATCCTAAGAATTTTAAAACATCCTTGAGCCACTCTGGCTGCATAGAGGGATAAAGCCCTGCCTAGAGTCCATTCAATACAGGTCCGATTAGTGGCTCAGGTGACCAACTGACCAGCAAGAAGGGGAGGATGTGCCCATCCCAGGTGGGAGGGCATTTGTTGATAATGCTCCCTTATGGGATGCATAGTTCAAAGAGTGGATTTGCCCTCATACATAATCGATGAGTGCAGCAGGTGGTGAAGAGGGGTAGGTAGGGCATATAAAAAAACATCCCCCAAGGACTGATACAAAAATAGCCAAGCACCAGGATGCCCTTAGGCTCCATGACCAGCCATAGCAATACTAGACTAAGTCCAGGGAGGTAGGATATAAGCTGGGTTGACACAGCTAGGATATTGTGCACTAGGGGGGCTGAGAAAGTTAAATGATGTCTCAAGGAGGCCCAACAAAAAAAAAAGAAAAAAAGAAAATAATTTTAAAACATCCTGAATGTAGAACTAGCAGTTTCAGAGAAGCTCTGCTTTGCCCTGTCCCTGTAGAACAGGCTACCGGATGTGGTTAGCCCCTGTTTCATCTTGGACTATTAAAATTAAAAACAGAAAGCAGGACAGAGAAGCTGTGCTTCTACCATATGCTGACTGGGGATGTTTAAATGTACCTAGGATGCTAAGCCTGGCTCTCGGCAGCACTTAACTTAATTGATGTGCATTAAATTATGAATGATGCAAGCATTTTAATGTACTGCATTCTGCCTGAATATCTTGTTATGTGTAAAGATTCAGCCCATTTCCTAGCTGTCTCTGTCTTATTTTGAAGGTATATCAGTACCTGGGCTGTTGCAGTTTACAAATGAAATCTGTAAGAAGCAAACTTTGCAGCTCAACTTCTAATTTAACCAACCTGTGCTTCTGTGCTTCAAGTGGTACCTTCTGCCATTCTTACTCATGCAACTATCAGATATACATATATATATATATATATATATATATATATATATATATATATATATGTCATATGTGTGTGTGTGTGTGTATATATATGTGTGTGTGTGTGTGTGTGTGTGTGTGTGTGTGTGTGTGTGTGTGTGTGTGTGTGTGTGTGTGCACGCCTGTGCGCGTGTATATATGTGTATGTGTGTGTGTGTGTGTGTGTGTGTGTGTGTGTGTGTGTGTATAGGTAAATATGTATACACACACACACACATACACACACACTATATATATATATATATATATATATATATATATATATATATATATATATATATATATATATATATACACACACACACACACACGCACACAGCATACACACACATAAATATATATATATATATATATATATATATATATATATATATATATATATATATATATATATCCATCCTCAACCCCTTTTCCCATTTTTGCACATGGGGTCAGGGTGTTACCAACAGTGACATTCATCTCAAGTCAAGATTTATACCACCAGGTGGCTAGCCCTGATGCAATAGTTCATCCATACGACTCACTCGCACAATCACTCACACCAATTTAGATTGCCCAATCCACAAACTGCATGTATTTGGAATGTGAGAGAAAACCACAGCACCCGGAGGAAACCCACACGACTGCAGAGAGAACATGCAGACTCCACACAGAAGGCACCCAGCTGAGAATGTAACTGGAGAACCTTTTACTGTGAGGTGGCAATACACACACACACACACACACACACACACACACACACACACACACACACACACACTCACATAAATATAGATAGATTTTGTGTGTGTTTGTGTGTGTGTGTGTGTGTGTGTGTGTGTGTGTGTGTGTGTGTGTGTGTGTGTGTATTGGTTACTGTTTTAGCTGGATGCTACATCACTGTGACGTGATAATCATTTTGCATTTAATGTACTGTTCAGCTCAGCATTCTGTTCAGCTAATTATGTATTTATTAACCTATCTTATTTTATACCTACAAGCTTTCCTTACCCTAGAGAATGCTGACATCTGTGCAGTCACTGAGGCATGGTTTTAAACCTGCAGAGAGCAGTCCAGCTGTGCAAGGCTATAATGCCGTCTGTACGTTTAGACCAGCAAGGTATGTGCAGCAGGTAGGGACCAAAGGTGGAGATTTCTCAATTTACATCAAAAATAAATACACCTCAAGGCTGGTTAAACATGACAATGCACTGAAGGTTCTCTACATTCAAATCAACATATTCTAAATCCAATAACACTTCCTTGTAAGCTATAAGTTCCCCTGTATGACCCAAGAAACCTATCACTTGTATTTAAGCCTACTGGAAACATTCACCATCCATCCCAATACAATATTCATGGGCAACTTTAATTACCACAGTATTAACTGGTAATCATATATGACACTAAATGTGCAGGCAGAGAGATTCCTGGATTTTGTAAGCACAAACTCCCTAGACAAGATTGTCAGTACTCTGACCAGGGATGCAAACATACTGGATTTGGTCTTCATTAATATAGGACAGTGCTGCACACCCCTAGTAAAATGTTTCTCTGGTAAGGTCAGACCACAGAACAGACTCCTTTGAAGTAAAAATAAAACCTAGTACCCCAGCTAACCCTGGAATGTTCAGGAATTACTCTAAGGCCAACTTCATACTATTAAGTGATAACCTGGCAAAATTTCAAGCCCCCATAAACCCTGAGAACACTGCTGCCTATGCAGAATTTTTCACAGAAACCCTACAAAAACACATTAGTAGCTGCAGAGAGGTAGTTGCCCCAATCAAAAATATGTAAAGAACTAACTCAAAAAACAAGCCACCTAGTGGAATCACAACATCAATAGGCTGCATAACTGAAGGAAGAAAATCATGACAAAAATGAGGAGATGCAGCACCCAGCAGGATAAAAGCACCCTCATCAAACTAAACAAACAACTCAGAGGCCAAATAAATTCTACCAAAGTCAAATATGAGGTATATCTGGCACTCTAGGCCAAGGACAACCACAAAGCATTCTTTAGCTGTTTCTACAATCTCAAAGGAAATACACAATTGTGTGCAAAATTCATTGTTAATGAAGCCACCTATACTGATCTAGAAGATGAAGCAAACTGACTGGCAGACAAATTCATCTCTAAAATCCCCCCCAATAAGCTAGGCATATGCTGTTATATTATCCAGTACATAGCCACTGGATGGTACAGACTGGACCCAGGAAATTCAAACTGGGGAGTCCATCTCTACAAAGAGGCCAGCCACCAGGTGAGTCTCTCGGGGATTAGTCCCGGCACTGCTCCTTTTTGGCATCTACTTCTCTAATGCCATGGGCAACATCAAGGGTCTCTCAGCTTTGCAGATGATTACAGATTAGAAGCAGTCATAGAATCCTCCAATGACACTAATGTTTGCCAAGAAGAGTTGACACAGATAAATAACTGTTGTCAGAGCCATGGACTAAAAACTAAATGCCAAATAATGGTTAATAGTAACCTTCAGGAAGTAACTACCATACTGACAACACATCCCTCAGAGATGACCTAGTAGTCAGGGACTTGAGGACTCATGTAGACAGTAATCTAGCCTTTGACCCTCACATGTCTATGATAGTGAGGAAATCATTCTATTTTATGCAACTTATAAACAACAGTATAACATCTAGGTTCAAGGAATTCATTTTCAGTGTCCCTTTTGGTATGTACATAACAGGCACATCCAAGAGTTTTAAATGTCCACAGAATTTACTCGCCAAAAGAATACAGGGTAGAAATAACATGCCTCATGCAGATCACCTCAAAGCCCTATTCCTGTATTCTGTCTCTTACAGGATGCCGAGAAAAGATCTGTACCTGGCATCCAAAGCACTGTTGTACTCCACTCTGATGGACCTCCTGTATATCCGCAAAACTAACAGCACTAGAATTACCAGTTATAAAGACTTAAATCTTGCCTGTGATATAAAAAGGACATGCTATAGAGACAGGTATGTATCCCAGAGACTATCCTTCTCTGGAACAGGCTTTCCATTCATGTGAAGCTGAGTTCTTCCCTAACCCAGTTCAGGTGTAACCTGGACAACTGGATGGGAAACGGGAAATTCATCCTGGTTTAGCACCTATATCTCTAATAGATACAGACAGCCTGTAAATGGTTCATCTCCCAGGTACCTGCTTATGAATGTTTCATCTCCCAAGCCCCTGGTTACACTACCAAAAGTATCAGAATTTGTTATCGAGATTTGGGATGCAAGGCTAGCCTTGAAAAGGCCCCAGTGGTCACACCTATGAACCTATTATATATTTCTTCTCAAAACAATATACTGAAATGGATACGGCATTTGATTTGCTCTGGAAGAATTAAGAAACCTTACCATATTAATTGCAGACAGCTTTACTAGACTGGAAAAAAAAGATTGTAGAACTGACTACACGAAATCTGGTCACTTAACTATTTAATTTAATTTAATTTAATTTAATTTAATTCCGGAAGAAAAAGATGATACTGATTGCTACACTATGCAGTGACTTTAGAACTCTTCGAAGTGCTTTATTTTCTCACTGACAGCATTTTGGCTTCATAATTTCCCATATTGTGTCATTTAAATGTAAGCATAGGTGAAAAATAGTCAGACACATTTTTTTGTCAACAAAGGCTTATTCCATTATTCCAGCTGAGTCCACTTTATCAATCATGGGGCACATTCTTAAAATTTGTAGACAGGATTCAATCAGCTGATGCTAAAAAAGTGCTACCTTAATATACACCTCAGCTTTTTTGCTCATGAATTCTGCACAATGCCAAAAACAAACAAACAAACAAACAAAAAAAAGTAGGATGACAGAGTCCCAAAGTCAGGGACAAGCTTTAAATAGAAGTTATGTTCTTACCATAACGTTCCATGTTAGTTGTCTTCTTCTCACCTTCTTCTTGCTGGATGGGTTCGGAGCCGACCTCGGCTCCGACTCGGCCACTCTAAAAGCTCGAGAGTTGGTTCCACTGGCTCGAGGCTCCCCTTATATCCCACAATGCTAGGCGAGAGTTACCTCAGATCTCGTTTGTAAGCTAACCCCAGCTTATAATAGTTACAGAATAACTCTAAACAGAGTCCACCTCTAACAACAGGGAGAAAGAAGGGTGACCTACATCCTGATTCAGCAGATATGCAAGCAGCATATGTCTAAGAAAGAGGTGGTAGAAAGAGAGGTCACAATCACAACTCCTCTAGGTCTGTCCAGGCCAGGGGGAAGGAGGGTGGGGCGCAAGAAGAAGGCGAGAAGAAGACAACTAACATGGAACGTTATGGTAAGAACATAACTTCTATATGTTAAGTTGTCTATCTCGCCTTCATTCTTGCTGGATGGGACCGCCCCTAGCACCTTGTCCCGGGTGGCCTAACGGAACAGACTCCTGAGAACAGTGGAACCAAAATTAGCTCTATGCCTAGAAGCTAAATCCAACTTATAATGAGAAATGAAAGTGTGAGGAGTAGCCCAAGTAGCCGCTGCACAAATGGTGTCAATAGGCAGTCTGTCTTGGAAGGCTAAGGAAGTAGCCAAAGCTCTGGTAGAATGGGCCTTAGGTTTATTAGGCAGCTTTTGGTGTCTAATCTCATAAACAAGGGAAATCAGAGATGTAAGCCATCTAGATAATGATACCTTTGAAACTGAAAGTCCCTTTCTGCCTTCTGCATAGGAGACAAACAGTTGATCAGATTTTCTGAAATGTTTTGTTCTATCCAAATAGTACCTCAACTGACGATGAACATCTAGCCAGTGTAATTTTTGTTCAGACCTATTGGAAAATTCTGGAAAAAAGACAGGGAGGTCAATGCTTTGATTTAGGTTTGACGTCGAGACTACCTTAGGCAAAAAGGACGGGTTGGTTCGTAAGGATACCCTGTCCTTATGGAACAATAGATAAGGAGGTCGACAGCTGAGTGCATGCAGTTCTGAGACTCTTCTAGCTGAAGTAATAGCTACCAGAAAGAGAGTCTTCCATGATAGCAATTTTAAAGAACAGGATGCTGCAGGTTCGAAAGGGGGTAGAATCAAAGAAGTAAGAACTAAATTTAGGTCCCAAGGAGAAGGAGGATTTCTTATAGGAGGTCTGAGAAGAAAAACTCCTTTCAAAAAGGCTTTGCAAAGCTTGTGGGACATTAAGGCAGACTCAGAAATACCCACATGAAAGTTAGAGATAGCTGCCAATTGAACTTTAAGAGTAGAAGGGATGAACCTGCATGGAAGAGTTCAGCTAGAAAATCAAGGACTATTTGGATGGAAGCAGTGAAAGGATCTATGTCCTTCCTTGAGCCCAAAATGTGAAATGTTTCCACTTACTCAAGTAAATCTTCCTAGTGGAAGATTTATGGGAAGCTATCAAAATATCTCGAACAGAGTGAGATAATTGAGGAAGCCTGGCTAAGGTTGGAACTGGAGGAACCAAGCAGTGAGGTTCAGAGAGGGAGGGAGCGATGTAACTGACCCGATTGATGGATCAAAAGGTCTGGAACTAGGTCCAGATGCCAAGGTCGCTCCAGTAGAAATTGATGAAGAAAGGGGAACCACACCTGTCGAGGCCAGTAAGGAGCAATGAGGATCAACGAGGCCTTCTGAGTGATAGCTTTCTGTATCACTTGAGAGATTAGTGGGAAGGGAGGAAATGCATACAGAAGTCCCCGGGGCCAAACTTGGACTAGAGCGTCTCTGCTGGGTTGGCCTGGTAAAGGGAATAGGGTGAAAAAATGTCTGCACTTGCTGTTTTGGGGAGTAGCAAAAAGATCGCAGCAAGGCTGACCCCACTTGAGAAAAATCTCTCTCACAACAGAGTCTTTCAGAGACCACTCGTGAGGCATGAGGATAGCTCTGCTCAATTTGTCCGCTATTTGATTGGACTTCCGGGATGTGCGTTGCTATCAGAAAACGCTGAGAAGAAATCGCCCATTGCCACAATCTGAGTGCTTCTCGACACAGGGGGTAGGACCTGGTTCCGCCTTGTTTGTTGATGTACCACACTACAGACATATTGTCTGTCTGGATTGCAATCGTTCCCAAGGGGAGAGAGTCTTGAAGGGCTTGCAACGCTAAAAGCACTGCTCTCATCTCCAGGACATTTATGTGCAAGTGGCATTCGTCTGGTTGCCATGTGCCCTGGACCGTCCTGCCCTGATAATGCCCCCCCCACCCGATCAGGGAGGCGTCCGTTGTCAGAGTAGCAACCGGAGGGGGAGGAACAAAGGGTCTTCCCACCAGAGCTGAGGAGAAGACATCCACCACATGAGATGATTTCTGCACGCCTGCGTGATCATAATGGTGTGGGACATTGGAAGTTGCTAGTATGACCATTGTGTAAAGAGCATCCATTGAAGGATTTGCATGTGGAATCTGGCTAATGGAAGCAGAGGTATGGCAGCCGCCATAATTCCCAACACTTTCAGAACTAACCTGGCTTTGATTCTGTTGTTGTTGAAAAGGAGTGAGACCAGTCTGTGTATGTCTGTTATTCTCTGATCTGTTAGCCTCGCAGACATGTCTACTGTGTCTAGATTTGCGCCTATGTAGGTAATAGTATGACAAGGCGACAAAACAGACTTTTCGCAATTTATTGAAATGCCTAACTTTTGACAAATGCGAAAAGTGTAATCCCTGGCCATCAGAAGGAGATGCTTGGTGGGAGCTGTGAGGAGCCAGTCGTCCAAATATGGAAACACCTGGAATCCTTGTTGTCTCAGGTGAGAAGCTACCACTGCCATGCATTTGGTAAACACCCGGGGGGCAGTGGGGAGACCAAAGGGCAGGGCCCTGAATTGAAAATGACTGGTTCCCAGCCTGAAGCGGAGGAATCTTCTGGAGCGTCTGTTCATTTTTATGTGATAGTACGCGTCCTGAAGGTCTATAGAGCACATCCAGTTTCCTTTTCCCAATAGGGGAAGGATGGACTGCAGCGTGACCATCCGAAATCTTGTTTTCTTGACTGATCTGTTCAAGATACTGAGATCCAATATTGGTCCCCAGTCCCCTGTTTTCTTTGGAACTAAAAAGAACCTTGAGTAGATTCCGGATCCTTGCTGGTCTGCTGGAACTGGCTGAATTGCTCTTTTTGCAAGCAGTTTTGAAATTTCCAAAACTGCTAGATCCCTTTGTGCGGGTCGAACATCTGGAAGGGATTTTTTTGATTGTTTCGGAATGCGAAGAAAGGGGATAGAATAGCCTTCGGAAATGACGGACTGTACCCATTTGTCTTGAGTCAGGGATAGCCAGGCTTTTGGGTACAGTGACAACCTTCCCCCGACTGCCTCCGAAGGTGGGCAGCCGGGCAACACCTCAGGGATGCTGAAAGGGCTTATCAGAGAAGGCTTCTCGATTGCCCTGGTTCTGCGGAGCCCCCCTGCCTCGAGGGCGATGTCTACCATTGTTATTCCCGCCTCTGCCTCTAGCGGGGTAACGACTTTGTGTGTCAGGCGAAGTCCCTTGATTTTGTTTACGGAACCACATTTTCCCACTTTTCTGGCCTTTGGGGTAAGGCCTAGAAGGAGTAGAAAAACGGACTCCGACGGCAGAAAGAGTCTTGCCATCAGTCTCGCACCTAGTCAAGGTTTCTTTCACTTGAGGACCAAAGAGAGATGATCCATCAAACGGGGAGTTAGTGAAAGACGTCTTGAAGGGGTCCGCAAAATCGCATAGCCGCATCCAGGCATGCCTACGTAAGACCACACCTGTCCCTGCGGACCTACTCGCTCCATCAGCCGCATAAGAAAGGAGGCGCATGGAGGAGTTGGCTATGGAGTTAAGGGTAGCCAGCTGAGTGTTCATTTTGTCTTGAAACACCGCAGCTGTAGGATCCTTCAACATGTCACTCGCTTCTTTAATCAAGTCCCTTTGAAGACGAGTGAAATGGCACAGGTAGTTCAGCGAACGCATAGTAAAAGTCGCTGACGAAAACATCCGCTTCCCGTACCTGTCCATGGACCCAGATTCCTTGTTAGGTGGATGGACAGGTACTGAAGGATCAGCTAGTTCCTTCTTAGTGGCAGCAGCTACCACCATAGCATCCACAGAAACTCCTTTTGTTAAGAACTGCTTGTCTGCTGGTGCCGTTATGAATTTGGAGGGTCTCCTGGGAGTGGGGTCCACTGAATCAGGAGCCGCCCATGCCTTTGTAGCAACCACCTGCATGAGGGGGTCAAAGGGGGGGGACACCCAGGAGGTGGAAGGGCGAGAGCCAAACGCCTCAAGATATACAGATTCATCCTCCGAAGGGTTAAGGGCTGGCCAATTTCCCTCTGCTTCAGGATCTCTAGAATGTCTGCAAAAGAGACATCTTCAGAAGGGGAACGGGGGGAACCCTCAGAATCATCTAAATCTGTATCAGATGTGATTGACTCAGGTGAGTCAATGTGTTTCCTCTTACACTTCCTCTTCCGAGGGGGCTCTTCTGCCAAGTCAGGAGAGGCCTCGAAGAGGATGAGATCCCACAGGGGTTCCTGAGGAGCTGGCTCCCTGCGGTCCGGGATGAGGGAGTGAGTCGACTTGACCTGAGGCACCGAGAGGAGGGGCGGACGGCGCCGACTGTGGGGTAGAGCCAGGCTCTAACACACTCCGCATGACCTCGAAAGCACCCCTGTCAGGCAAAGCCAGAGGTCCCCGCTCCGAGAAGCTGAGAACCCCCCTCGGCACCGACAGTGATGGCTCTGAGGCCGATGTCGGAGCCGAACTCACCAGCGCCAAGCTCCGAGAGGAAGAGCGGGGTCGGACAAGGGTCCGATGCCACTCACCCCCTCAGAGCCGACGAGGGAAGTCCGGCGCCGAGATTCTTCCAAGGAAGAAATCGGAGCCGACGACGGAGCCGAAGACAATTGTATCGGCTCCGACGCTATCACAGTCTCGGTTCCGACGACCCGCCCGAGCTCAAGAGAGTCGAAGGAGGAATATATTGATGGACAGGGGCAGGCATCGACTGATGAGTCGGGCTCTGAAGCATCTGGGCCAGTGCCTCGGACTTAAGAAGTCGACTCACTACCCTCTGAAGGTCATGATCCGACAGCCTCGATGACCTAGAGGAGTGAGATCTTTGGCTCCGTTCAGACAGCAGGGGAGATCCTGGAGCCGAATGAATGGAGCCAAGGGATGGTGACCTGGACCTCTTCCTAGTTGTCGGCTCCGAAGGTCTGGTCGGAGCCGACACGGGAATTTCGAGTACCTCGGCTCCAGCCGGAGCCGAGGGAACCACAGAAACTGTGGACTGAGACTCATCGGCTCCAGCCGGAGCCGATGTAGGCAGAGATTTAGAAGCCTTAGGTCTCGGCTCAGTTGTAGGAGCCGAAGACCTAGATGCCTTGGAGGGCTTCCCTGAAGATACAGTAAGGGAATCCTCTGGCTTGAGAAGGCCTCTTAAAATTAACTTATTTTTTCTTTCCTGCAGGACCCTGGGGCTGAAGCCATGGCAAACAGCACAGGAGTCCTGCAGGTGCAAAGGTCCCAGACAGTAGACACAAGAAGTGTGAGCGTCTGTCAGAGACATTTTCTGACAGCACGCATCACACTTCTTGAATCCGGAGACCTTTGCTTCTTTAGACATCTCAAAGGTGTAATCACACACACAGTCACAAACACACTGATTACACTCTGTCTAATTTAATTTAAAATAAAACAACTAGGTTTTTAAATTAAGAAAAAATAACACACACACACTCCACTAGGGAAAGAAAAAGGCCTGTAGGCCCAGGGAAGAACTTAAAGTTCTTGTGGGGAAAAAACAGGAATTTTTAAGAAAGGGGATAAGAATTCCTCTAAACTAAGGGAAATAAGTAAAAATATTAAAATTAAAGGGGTTTTAAGGAACTAACTTTACAAGAAAGTCACTTACCAAGAACCGGTAGAAAACCAACACCTCGATCGCTGTAGCGGCAAACGAGATCTGAGGTAACTCTCGCCTAGCATTGTGGGATATAAGGGGAGCCTCGAGCCGGTGGAACCAACTCTCGAGCTTTTAGAGTGGCCGAGTCGGAGCCGAGGTCGGCTCCGAACCCATCCAGCAAGAATGAAGGCGAGATAGACAACTTAACATCTATTATTCCAGTTCACTTGAAAAGTTTTAATAGAATAGCATGTTCTGTAGCAACATGTATTTTCTGAAAAATAAGAAATATGAAACTCGGTTGTCTGACATTAATAGAAGACAGTATATATAAAGCAAGACTGCAGTTTTCTATGACCTTATGGAAGACAGCATATAAGTTCACAGTTCACAGGTCATGACACCTTAGTGAGAGGTGATGGCTCATATATAACAATAGTATAGTAACTTTTCTAATCACCAGTACACATTTTCATTCTCCTGATTTTCACTCTGCCTATACCATCTTCTTGTGTTAATAATTGCCTCATTTGTTCTGCCTATAGGTTCATAGGTAATTACTAGACTATTGACCGGGGGGGGGGGGGGCTTTTTAAGCCTAGCCATGCTTTCCAAAGGTCATTTACATAGTGATGACAGAAAAATGTTTGAAAAAAACAGGTCCGTATTAAAGACTGGACCCAGTGGTAAGACCAATCACTTCTACAAGGTGCACTGGTGGTTTATTAAAAAGGGCCATGTTTCCTTTACAGTTTCATCCCCTGACCTGGACTAGTAATATGGTCTGTAATTAGTATTCATACAATGATATTCATTGGGAAAGGCAGCACCTTAGCCATCTATTTGAAATACTGTATTAACTTCAAGGGCTATTATATACCTGTCAAACTTTCAAACCAAATATTTGAACAAGAGAGTCTTCTTTGCAAAGATTCCACACTGAAGTAGAAGTACTCAAATAATTATGGAAAAATAAAGCAATTCTTACACAACACAAAACATTAATATATATGTGAGCAGCTATGATTTATGTAGAAGTGGAATTTGGCTGCATTACAGGTTTGTGAATTATATCTCAAGCATTCCTGGAATTACACTTAGCCAAAAGCTGATACCCTGAAGGAACAGCAATATAGCAGATGAGTTAGAGAATGCAAAACGTGCATCTGTATATACTGTATCCGAAGGAAGATATGGTGACCTCAAAGTAGAAATGATTACATTTCGGCATAGAAGGCTAGAGACAGCAAAACCACCATGTTGTTGTTTCTAGCAAAACTGCATTCTCAGAAATGTCTCTGTCAAGGCAATAAGTCCTTGTAGGATAAACAGACTCAGCTGATTAACTTTGTTCCCTTTCTAGACTGATATTTATGGAAATGTAGTTTTGCAGGCATTTATAATATGCCAATAATCAGTACAGGCAGAAACATCAGGATGGGTGTGTTAAGGAAGAGCACAAACCACAAAAAAATGCAAAGTCACAGACAAAGAAGACTGAATTTAATGAGATTGCACTGGAAATTGCAATTTTAAAAATTCTACAATGGTCAATGAACCTGCACCCCCACACACACACACACACTATTAATATTCCTACTCTGACACTGCAACAGTAACCACTTGAGAAGCTTTACATCATTATGTTCACCAATCTCCATTTGCCTTCTGTACCTGAAGTGTTGCTGCTTAGACTTGTGGATCTCAATAGGTCAATCTCAATAAACATCTAGTACCTGTATGGGGACATGCACCATGTCTGACTTCTAACATTGCTGCAAAATAAAAGAAAGGCCTGCAGGACCCCATCAAACTACTTGACCCATGGAAGGCACAGGGGGATGTGATTTAAGGGGGATAAGGTGTTTCATCTGTTTTGGCTTCTGACTGAGTTGCCTTTTTCTGATGTCTGTTAGTTGTTATAGTTCTGGATTTATTCTATTGCTTTAGTACCTGATTGCTTTGGTACCTGATACCACTAACTACCTGCTTTCCAGTTTGATGAGGTGTACTTTACTTTCCTGTACTGTAGTGAATAGTTGGGTTTTAGATGTTGTGACTGAACTATCTGTTGTTTGTATACCTGTACAATCCAGTTCCCTGGCATATATATTTTTTATTTTTTGTTGTCATACTTTGTTTAACATTTTGGGTGTTGTTATGGATCTGCCCTAGATCATGTCAGGAAAGGTCCTTTCTGGATCACTTCACCTATCCAGTTAAAAAAAAAAACATTGCTCTTGGCTGATGGAATAATCATAAATTGCTGTCCACTATCCTCCTTGATTAACTGGCCTATCATGACATCAATGTCAGAATCAGTCATAAGCAAATGAATTAGCAAAAGAAAGATCCCAGTAGTTGTTATCAAACCAAGTGCAACTCCATCAAACACATACCCTGCCCTAAAACAAAACAAGCATTTAGAGGTAAAAATAAATTTCTGCCACAAAAGTATAGTTTGTAGAAGTAAAATTCAGCAGGCTCAGAATATTAGTATGTTTTTGGACTCAGGATGAAAAAAGTTTTTATTTTTTCAGTATGCCAGAAAGCAAATCCTATTCATCACTTTAGTAATGCTGTCGATCCAGCTTAGGCACTGCCTCCCATTGTCTTCTGTACTGAATCATGTCTTCCTATTGTGGCCAAAGTATTTAAGTTTTAGTTTTACCATCAAATAATCCAGTGAATGGTGTAGGTTTAATTCCTTAACAACTGATTTGTTTGATCTGCTTACAGTTCACAGAATTCTCAACATTTTCCCACCAACACAATTTTCCAGCACACTTGCTTACTTATAGTTCAGTTCTCACAGCCATGTGATAATACTGGGAAAACCATAACTCTGATTATATGGACCATTGCTGACAAATGTCTTGCTTCTTAAAAATGTTTTCAGGATTTGCCATAGTGCTCCTTCCAAGATGTAAGCATCTTCTAATTTTGTGGCTGCAACTACCATTTGTAGTGATCTTTGATACCAGGAAAATCACATAATAGGCAATATAAGAAAGCCATATGTGACACAAGAGACAGCACCAATGGCTAAGAGTAGGACACCTTCTAATAGTTAGTCCAAAAGCAGGATATAAGTAGGAAAGCTCCATGATAATAAAAAGTTTGTTAAAAAGGTTCTATGCAAGACAAAGACAGATCTCAACAGCAAAAGTGCAATCAAACTTTTTAGGTTAAATGAGTGATAAAGACTGAGGCTGCATTTCAGACACACTGAATACCAGTGCAGGCTAAATGCAGGCACAAGGTGCAAGTGTTTTAGACTAACAAACGTCAGTAAAACAGGAGATACTGTGGTAATAAAGTGCAGGCACATATAAAATGATCTGCATGGAGCTAACGGGACATACAATGATGTCTCAGTCCTTAGGCCTAATCATTCTTTTATTCTAAGCCGAAGGCAGAGTTCCAGTGAAAGTCTGTACAAGGCTGAATAATGATGGCAACAACCACATGACTGCAGAAAAAGGTCAGTGTCTCAGTCCTTGTATTTATTTATGGTCTCATTGCTTAGGCTGTGGAGAAAGCTGTAACAACAGATTAACAACACTAAACATTGGTGGGATCAACAATTCTGAGGCAAAAATAACAGAAGGAAGGTTGTAAAAATCTAAAGGCTAGTACTCTTATATTCACGTATTAAACTATAAATACAATAAAAATTTCCAAACACAAAACAAAACATATCCAACTTTGCAAACAGAATCCATCATCTTGTTCCAGATAATGAGGAACATTTGAAGTATATCGGGTGTTTCCACTGTTATTAATGACATGGCGGCTGTCTTAATGGACTAATAGGCACCATTAATAGTAAGACAAATTACAGCCATGTTTGACAGAGTGCTCATAGAGGGCATAAACAAGCTAACAAAAAGCCTTGCATGATTTCAAGTATGATGATAGGTTGTCTATAACAAAACATGTGGGTCCTTTGCTCATTGTCTCTATAATACCGAACAGTTATTAAAAGTGTTTCGTATGCAGGCCTCAGTGGCTACATTAATAAGTATATGTCCCAGGCAGGTATATTCACCCAGAATGATGCCTCAATACAAACAGAAAATGATTGACTTTAACAAATGACAGTTTCTGGTGTCATTCAAGGGGGATCCAGTACTCGACAGCCTGGAAAGATATGATCGACAGATCACAATGCTTTGCCAGAGATGGCCTGCATCTGTCTCACTTGGGCTTCAGGCTTCTGGCAAAGGCTCTTGCCTCCCTCATAATGCCGATTTTAGGAAAAGTGATGAGGTTAAAACTACCAATATAAAAATTTCAACAAAATGCAAATTAAAGGTCATGCTACTAAACGCTAGGAGTCTAAACATGAAACTGCACTCATTGCAAGCATTTTTAACCCTGGAAAATGCTGACATCTGCCCAGTCACAGAAACCTGGTTCAAAGCTGCAGGCAGCATCCCAGCCTTACCTAGTTACTCATCCTATCATACATTCAGACCCCAAACTGTGGTTAGTAAAGCCAAAGGATGTGGAGTTTCAATATATATTAAAGACATACCTCCAGACTGGTCAAACAGTATATGCACAGGAGACACTCCAGGTGCAGTTAACCATTGACAAGACCCCTATACAAATCGGCCCCCAAATCTGACTCAAGATGCCCAATCCACCTATCTGGACCTCTTCAAATCTATCAAGATTCAACCCTTTACCGTGAACCTGGGTGACAACATAGATTGGAAGAACTACTCATGCCAGAACACAAATGCCCAGAGATTCCTCGATTTTCTCAATGCAAATGCCTTGTAACAGCTAGTCAATAGCCCCACAAGAGGTGATAATATCTTGGACTTGGTATTAACCAACATGAGTAACCACTGTAGCATCCCTGCAGTATCATCCTCACTGGACTAAAAGCCCTATCCATCTACTTAGTTTCATACAGACTCCTCAAAGGTGACCTCTGTCTGGCATACAAGGCAATCTCAGACCCCACCTTGATGGGACTGCTGCATATCCACAAGTCAAGCTCCACTTGAGTAACCCACACACAAGGCCTAAACCTGGTCTGTGACATCAATAGGACTTGCTGGCGGGACAGATTTGTGTCCCAGAGACTCCCCCATTTGTGGAATAGACTCCCTCTCCATGTCAAGCAGAGTACCGCTTTACCCCTTTTTAAGTGCAACCTGGATAACTGGATGGGAAACAGAAAATGCATCCCTGGGATTTCACCCGTGTTCCTACTGGACAGGGACATCAGGTGCTGACTTGTCTAAACATGGGCTAAACTCTTGGCAAGGCTTATAAGGGCCTCAGGGCCAATAGCCTTGTAACTTCCTATGATCCTATGACTTATGCATGAGGAGTATGTACGTGAAAGCTTTTTGTAAAAGGCCATTGTTAAGCTAGGCTGAGAGGTATGCTATAGCAGTGGTTGCACAAAATCTGAGTGTATTACACTCAGCAAGGTATCTAGGAGATGAAGACAGGGACATCATCTTGGAAACTTTTAAAGGATTCCCTTTGTAGAAAATGCAGTGATGTGTTATGCATGCAGTGTATTGTGTACTTATAATGCTAGAACTTTCATAACAGCTGTAGGTATAATTACTCAAAATTAATACATTGGATGTTACCTTAATCTAATAACTACTTGCCCGTGGATGCATCAATATTTCTATAAATATACTTATTTTTATTTATTCATTTTATTTATATGTCATTTGATAAATGGTACAGTGTGACTGAGCCAATGGCTCATTTTCACTTGAAGCCCAGGGAGAACAACTCCACAACAGATTAAAAAATTTTTAAACAGTAGTTGAGTAACTATATACAAGGGGAGAAAGCCCTGCAACAGATATTTTAGAATGAGTTGGGGGGGGGTCAACAAAAACACACAAAATAACATTTTACAGTAGCTGATAAGTAATTATATACAAGGAGAAAAATCCTTACAACAGATAAAAAAATAAACAAACAGACTGAAATACATTTACAGAAATATTAAGAATACAATATGTACTGCAAGTAGCAAGACATACTGAAGAAACGGATAACCTTTGTCAAGCAAACTAAATACACAGTTATTCAAAATATTAACTATATTTCTAATAATGGATGCAGCTGAAAAATAAGAGTATTCTGCAGCCAAAACAGACAGAGGAATATCATGAGATGAGGAGTAATGAGCTGGAGGGAAAATTAAGGCCATAGGCAAAGATGTTTTATTATTAGAAAGATGAGAATATTATGGAATGACACTTGAGAGGAAAATAAATCGTAATAAGCGTTGGCTGAAGAGGTAGAAACACATCCATTTGTAGTATAGGATCATTACAGTGAGAACTTCTTATGATGTTAAGCCATTACTACCCGCTAAGATACAGACATGTTAATGATTCAGAGAGTATGAAAGACAGTTACAGTGAGTAGGTGGTAATCATGCATCTGTTGTGAGGACTGTGCAGGTCCAGGTGTCAGATATATATTTTTTAGATTACTCTTGAAATTGGAAAGGGTTGCTAATATTTTAAGGGATGAGGTGACAGGGTTCCAGGAGCGGGCTACATAGTTACATAGCTGGAACAGAGAGAGGTTCCTGCTGACAGGTCTGGTTTGTAGGTAGTGAGGAGCATTTTGTTTCTAGATTAAAGTGGCCTAGCAGGATGCATGTGGGTAATAAGTCTAGTAGGGCTTTGCTTTGCTCTGGTTTGTATATTAATTTGTGGACTTTAAGTAATTATGTGTAAGTGAGTTGCTTGTGTAAATCAAGACAATCAACCTATTTAGGGCTAAGCAGTGATGAGTTCTGTTTTATACGTTGCTAGCAAATTTTGTTATTTTATTGCAGCACTGGTTTAGTTTATTTTGGATGGAAGCTTGAAGGTTAAGCAGTACAGAAGAATCATATAGTAAAGTGGGGAATAGGATTGTAGATGCCAGGAGTTTCCTGGATGAATCAGTTAAGTAGTTTCTTTTGTACTATAGAGTGCCCCCAGTTTAGGGTGAGTTTATTTTTTTAATAGCCTGTTGCACATGTAAGTCAAATTTCAGGTTATCATCAATTGTCATGCCTAGTAGCTTGGTATGGGGGATGACTTATATAAGGTTTTATCAGATGCTGTTATTGAAAAATATTGTTAGAGGTGTGAAAGGGCTTTGGGGAGGAATAGCAACAGCTTTGTTTTTTGGATTGAGTAGAAGCTGTGATTTACTGAGCTAGCTTTCAACTGATAAAAATGACTCGAGTGAAGTGTTGTAGAGCAATTATGCTACTAGCAGAACAGATTAATGTGGAGTCATCAGCATATTGTATGAGGGATGCTTATCATTTGTTGGAGTTTAGGTTATTGGTAAATATGTTGAAAAGCAGTGTCCCCAGTATGGAACTTTGGGTTATACCTGTTTTGACAGGGAGAAAGGATGAGTAAGTGTTAATACATTTAACAGATTAGAATCTAGTGGAAAGGTAGGTGGAGAATCAGCTGTTGAAAGTGTTTGACGGGCTAAGTGAAAAGACAGTTGTTTTAGAAGAAGGCTATGGGAAATGGTATTGAAGCCGTAGGACTGTTCCAGAAGCATGCCAGAAAACAGTAAGCCTTAGTCTCTGGCTAGGTTAATAGTGTTGGTGAAGTTTATGACAGTTGTGGTAATGCTACGCCCTGGTCTGAAAGCATGTTGTGTGGGTTAAGGTGATTGTTAGTTTGTAAATGAGTCATTTATTTATTATGAATGTAATTTTCAATGATTTTTGAAAGAGGGGATAGAATGACAATGGGTCTAAAGTTGAAAATAACATTGACGTTACCTCCCTTGTGAGGTATGTTGATGAGAGATGTTTTTCCATACGGTTGAGATATGCGATTCCTAAATAGACCTGTTTATGAGAATGGATACTGGAATGGAAATTGCTATTTTTAAGAAATCATCACAAATTCCATCTAGAACAAGTGTGCTTGGTTTAATTTGTTTGAGGTATTTCTTGACTGTTATGACAGACACTGGTTGAACAGGGAAGGAGCAAGTATTAAATGGAACTTGGAGGTGAGACTGTGTGGGATGTGGTCAGATTATCAGAGGAGGTCGATGTGTTTTGAGTATCATTGTGAAGCAGTTTAGCAATGCTAAAGATAAAGTGATCACTGAAACTGTTTCTTCTGGGGAGCAGTGGGAGTTGGAGTTTGGTTGTTCATTTGATCCAGGATGTAGTAGTTTAGATATGGTGGCTCAGAATTGTCTAGAATTTTTGCTGCACCCATCCTGCAAATTGGAGTAATAACGTTTCTTGTCAGGTTTTACCTGGCATTTGGCTTTATTATGCAAGTATTTATATTGTTGAAGATTGTTTTTTGTTTTATTATTGAGTCATGCCTTCCAGGCTTTATCTGTATTCCTCATTAATTTCATGGTGTTACAAGTGAGCCAAGGAGTAGGATCACTGAGAAGTTTGGAGAAATTCTACACGTTAAAGTGGGGACACAGTTGAGGGATAGGTGCTGACTACATCCCATGCCATGTGTGCCTACCTATAGTGGTCTGAACAGCAATAGTCAAAACACCAATAAAATTATTTGAGAGGATTTAAGAATATTTGTAGCAGTAATGTAAAAACAATAACATACAGGGCTATTAATGCAGGCTGAGAAACTTTCTAATCTTCAGTGCAGGTAACCTTTGTTCGTTTGGCTTGCATAGAGAAACTGTTGGAGACAATGCACATTAGGAGGGAGAGGTGTGGTTGCTCGATAGCTGGGGGCTGACACAGACCTTTATTTAGGATAAAAGATGAGAAGACGGAAAAAAATGAATGGTTGAGAATGAAAGTTAGACTATAGTGTGAATAGAGAAAGGCAGATTGCTTTAGAAAACTAATCTTATCTACACACCCACTGAAACAGCTTTGGCTCAGATACTCAACACCAGCAAGCTGAAAATTTAGGAAGAGATAGAATAGTCAAGGCTCAGATGCAAAATATTATGTAGATATGAATTAATCTAGAAAAGGAAAACCAGCCTTCTCTACATACCAACTGAAACATCTTCGGCAAAGAATATTGACACCAGCAATCTGAAAATTTTCAGTGGTTGATACCGAAGACAGGGCTCAAATGTAAAAATTGGAAAACACTACTAGATTTTTTTTTCCTTTCTTTTTTGGCAGGGGGAGCTATAGACTAGCCCTTCCTAAAAAACAGATTATATCACTGAAAAGGGCTATTTCAAATGTGGTAACTTTTGCAGATTTCTCAACCTCTTAGTGTAAGAAATCTGAGAAAAGCCTGAAGTAAAGGGAGAACAAAGGCCCAAAACTAGGGACAAATTTTAAATATTGCATTTATAAACTTAGAAAGTTGATAGAATAACAGTATTTGTCTTAGCACACATTTTTTCTGAAGGATATGAAGTCTGAAACTCAAATGTATATCATTATTAAGTAACTTCAATCCTCAGTGATTTGCCAGAAAACCAAACATTTTGCAAGGAACAGACCAAAAATATGAAGCAAAAATTTAGACATTCTACAAAAATCTGCACAGTTTAGAACTATATTTGTGGTCAATACAAATATATATAACAGTAGTGCATAGTTGAAGAGACATGATCTGCTCATAAAACATTACAAACATATAATGTAGAGCCTTAGTTCAGCAAAAAAAGTAGGAAGCAAGCAGCATACACTGTATTATTAAACACTGACAGTAAAATATATACAACTAGATGGAACTAGACATTTTTGATTATTAGCAGTATCAACATTGCTGTTTACAAGTATGGTGAGGTACAGCTTTAAATAGCCAAGTATCTAGCATAATCTCATACACATCAAAAGTCATATATTAATTGATTTATAACATCATGCTAGTTTAACATTTGACATTAACAAGGTCTAACACAATAATGCATACTCTTACAACTGTTCTAAATCAACATTACTTAGTAATCAAATAACATTTTTATGCAAATTATCAGAAATATTGCTATTCAACCTTGTTAAAGCACAAATGTAAACAGAAGTGAGAGGCCAGAAATAGCATTGCCTGAATTAATCAGCTGTGTCTCTTTTAGTCTCAGAAAAAGCTAACAATCATAACCAGGCCATGTAGTTCCGAAGAATACCCATCTACACACACAATAGATAGTATGCCATAGAAGTTAGGAAAAAGAATGTTAGTGAACTTAAAAACTGCAAGTTTCAATCTAGTAGAGCAAAAAGTACAAAGTCAGAAGCCAAGAGAACATTAAAGCAATCCTCTGTCTCAAAACACTCTGAACTTCCTTTAAGTCAGCTGTTATGCTTTCCTAGTTCAGAAAATGCAGTGTTAACAATTAAGAGTGCACAAATATTTACTTTTTGTAAGCACACTGTTCCTGGGACATGTCTGGGGAATCACTAAGAGTGCTAAGCTTTAAACTGGTACATGAATTTCTGCAGGATGTGTTTGAAATGCAGCAAAGCACCTACATACTATATATGTATTTGGCTTGTACTACCTACAGCTTGTGTTTTTGAAATTGTACATTTTAATAATCAATTGAGCTTTCCTTTCCTTATATATAACAGTAGTGCATAGTTGAAAAGACATGATCTGCTCATCAAACATTACAAATTCCACTATAAATGAATGGGCCAGGAGTAGTCATACATATCAATATACAGCATAGACTGCTAAAGTTAAGTGTTTCTAAAAAGCTTCATCCTGTCAGGCTGTGTTATCTTCATTTGCATATTGATTGAGTCAGCAAGTCATATAATCATACCAAAGCTCATATGTCATCTCAGGAAAAAGGCAGCACTGTTTTGTGTATGATCATTAAGGTAATAGCAATGTAAAAATACTAGCATTAGGTTGTAGGTAAGGTTAAAATAATGGAGAGCTTTGCTAGTGGTGATTTTTTTTGCCTTCAAGTGGCAGACAGATTATAGATGTTAATTTCTAGAACTACAAATCGGAAACTTGCAAAAGAAAAATTACTTGATGCAGCTAACTGGAAAGGAAATGACTGTTGACGTTAGGCAGCTGCCTCATAAGTGGATGGAAAATATATCTTATAGAATACCCATGGGGTGACCTTCACAGGGAGAAAAGGCAGTCATAATGGTGAAGTACAGCCTACCAGAGACTGGCTATTATACTGAAGTTCAGGAAGGAATGTCAAAAGGGGATACAGTAGACCAGAGCAGATAAGAGGTTTTATTTTACCTGGAGGGTCACCTGCAGGATTCTTCATTTCAGGAGAAGGTAGCAGTGCTCTTCACTGGTCCTAGATAGAGGCCAGCTGTATCCTGCACATGACTTTAAGGATGTATTGAAGGATCTTTATGGGTATTAATTTCATCTGCCCATATTTAATGTTATTTATATTTCTGTCTTCTAGCTTCAATTCTATTTTGACATTTTCAGTAGGTTGACTTTTATATTTATATGTTAACTCATGTCCCACTTACTGTAGACATGACTATTTTATCCATTAACTTTCAGATTCAGACTGCATTAGAAATACTTTATATTTCTTTCAGATTCAGACTGCATTAGAAATACATTATATTTCTCAGTAAAAAAAAAAAAAACAAATAATTTCCTCTCATTTCCCTGTCACACTTCTTTTTATAGCTCCCATTTGTAGGGTTGCTCATTTACGTCATTAATGGCTCTACTAACGTGTTTTGATTATGCTATAGCTGTACTGACCACACCTTCATGTTCCTCAGTTTTCTTAGAGCAGATCTTCTAGTTCCTTTCTTTCTATCAAACAATAAACATCAATTGCTTTCCACTGCATGGGTCACTTTATTTAAGCCTTGTACCAATTTAGTGATCATTCTCTGTGTTGTCATTAAACTGTTTTTGCTATTTCTGAAATGTGGCCTCCAAAAGTGTGCACAGTGCTTCAAGTGTGGTTAGCATATGCAACAGCTCTTCTCATCTTCATTAAATGATTCACAATCCTCTTCCTGTTCAGTACAACTTACAATCAGCTGTTGTTCATGTTGCTAGGCAACTTGAAATTCCATGTAGCAACAGCAACTAAACTGTATTCTTTTATAGTGAATAACGTCTTATCCAAGCTCAAATTGAAATAACAGGTCTCTCTCTTGGAATAGGCATGTGTTGTGTCCTGATGTGACCTCTGTTACCTGGAATTTTATCCAGAACAGAGTAGCTACATCCTGGATGGTAGAGTTGTTCCTGTTTGAGAGGTCAAGGATTTGACTCATTTACAGAGAAATATAAATCTATGTTCTGTGACCATTTTATGGCTGTTTAACAAATGTTATTAATGTATAGAGCAAGAATTGATGTAGACACATGTAAATAGTTAATGGCTTTATTATGCTAGTATGTTTGTTCTTGTATATATAATTTCAACAAATATTACAGAAAGAGAGGATAAGATTTTCAAGTCCAGGAGTAAGTCCACACACACACACACACACACACACACACACACACATATATATATATATATATATATATATATATATATATATGTGTGTGTGTGTGTATATATATATATATATATATATATATATATATATATATATATGGGAACCTGCAATGGTGAATAGTGCGGAACGGGATGTATTCCCATTTCTGCAATGTGGTGCGATCTCAGAGCTGGTATAATTTAGTAGGGGGGGGGTGCAGAGGGGCTTGCCCCCTGCTATACACATTACTTTTTGTTTTTTAGTTGTCTTGCGGACACGGAAATACATTCCTTTCCGTAATACGTATACTTAACCGTTGTCGGGGATGTAGTCTTGGTGATTTGGTCATTGGGGAAGTGTGGTTTCGTGGATCTGATATGGATCTATATATATATATATATATATATATATATATATATATATATATATATATATGTATATATATCCAGACCAGACAACTCCTGTCAGTTTAGGGAACTAGGGAACATGGGACCATAAAGTTGTCCCTGTAGGTTTAGTGCTACGTTACTTACAAAGAGAATAGGTTTAAAGTCTGTAATGTGCAGTATTATGGACCAAATATTTAAAATGAAAGTGTGATATAAAATAGTCAGAGGCCACTCTGTTACAACTTGTTTCACAAGCATGACAATACAAGGTTCTCAAGCAAAGCACAGTGTGCAGAAACCACAGTGGAAGGAACATACTAGTCACGGCAAGGTTTGAAAAAAAAAGATAGTATTTTGTAATAGTGCCATCATCACAAATGCAAGAAACTGCTCCTTCAAATGATGAAATGTTTTCTAGCTAAAACAAGATTGAATGAAATTCATTCAGCTACTGAAACTTATAATCAGAGTTTGGACATATCATTATAATGCCATTTATTCCTGCTATACTGGACAGCTGGCCTGCAATTCTTAATGGTTCAAAACAGAATATAAACAGAAATCATACTGTCTCAACTGATACCTACTGTATTGTTAAAATGGAGAATTTGTTTCAATGGTACCTGTATGCTTGTCTCAATATTTAAGCAGGATCACAAAATTCAGAAACAGCCATCATGACCTGTTACACACCACATACCAAAGGCAATCTAATACAAGTTATTAATGAATAAATTGAAATAATGGACAGAAAGCAAACATAATGTAGCCTACATAATTAAATTAAAAAGTTGCAGATTTGTGAGCTACAAGGCTGTTAGAACAACAGTATCCCAATCATCCTATGTATTAAACTGGAATTAGGTTGATTGTATCCTAACCACCTGATAACATTCCCTTAAGGCCCAGTTTGGATAGTAGAGGCCCAGCAGAAATAGATGGCACAGAAAAACTGGGAATGAATGCCATTGTGACAGTAGGGATAGATGGCACACGAAGGCCATGAATGGGCGGCACCAGTGTGACAGGAGAATCCAATGACAAAATTACAAACTGCTCCTTTTCAGTAACTCTTTCTCCAAATTTGTTTTGGTGATATTGTAGTTGAGGGCCTCACCAGATGCACAGTAGCAAGCCCCGCCCAAAATCCACCCCCGTCATATGTCATTCATGAATATGCATTCCCTCCAAATGTACAACCGAAGAAAAAGTGCATTGAAATGTAATATGACAGTAAATATAACAGTAAACTGTTACCAACATCTGTAATTGACAAGTTTTATTGCACTAATATATACTATAATCAGCAAAGAAACGAAATTGTCAAAACACGTCATCAGGTGTTTTACTGTGTAGCACTATAGTTCTCTTTGTCAGAGTCGGAATGCGATGGTTCACTGTCCCAATTAATGCCCAAACTGACTATTTTTTGGTGCAGGTGTCACAGCCGACTCTTCCTCAGTATCACTGGCAGGACCTTTTACTAAGAACAGCTTCCTGGGTGATACTGTCTTAATTGTTTGTGTACATTTAATACTTTCATATCATGTATGCACGAGCAAATTAAATATGCAGACCGGGTTGTCACTCAATTTGCGACACGCCCACTTCTGCGCAAAATGAACTGGTGAGGCCCTCAACTACAATATCGCCTTTGTTTCACTGTAATCTTTTTTATATCATGGAATGCTGATACAGTAATGTATATTTCCTGTTTTGTTTATTTATTTATTACACTTTTGGTAACCAGTTAAGTGAAGTATGTCCTGCAGTCTCTTTTCAAAACCTACTTGGAAATACAACATAACTTTCACACAAACTTCTGCTTCTTCAGCACTTACTTCTATTAAAATTCAGTACATTTTTACTTGCAGTATTTTTATTTTTATTATTTCAGTTTTTTATTGTACTCTGCTATGTATCTGTTTGCTGCTGTTTTATATGATATATTTTTATTGTTTTACTGGCGCTGTTCATTCCTTTTGGGGACTTTCTATCTACTTCTGGTTGTTTATCAAATACAAAGCAACTTGAAAAGACTCTTACAGTGAAATTTGTGACCAGGCCTACATTTAGAAGGCAGTATTACAGATACTTTATATGAAGCATTTCAGGGGATTAAACTTAGGTTCATAGGTAGGTACTAGGCTATCTGCCCAAGGGCATTTATAGGCCTAGCCAGAGTGTGTTGGCTTTCGCCTCCCTTTTAGATTAGTTTCCTGGGCCTCTGTCCAGCAGGGCCACTGATGCAATCCCAGGTGTAAATTTATGATTTCCCATCCACTCGTTAAGATTTATCTTGAAAAGAGTCAGTGAGGGGCTTTGCCTAACATAGATTGGGATTCTATTCCAGAGCGAGGGAAGTCTCTGGGATGGGAATCTGTCCCTCCAGCATGTCCTATTAATTGTTATGCTGAGGTTTAAATCCCTAGAGCATGTGGCTCTAAGAGATTTGATTTTCGTTAGGTGGAGCATGTCCATTAATTCAGGGTTGGATATGGCCTTGTACGTAAGACAGAGGTCTCCTCTGAGAAGGCGGTAAGCAACCAAGTAGAGCTGGAGTTTCTTTAGCCTGGCTGCATAGGGCATCTGTTTGAGGCCCATGATCCTCTTGGTGAGGTACTTCTGGGGTCTTTCCAGCTGTTGCAGGTGTCAAGTAAGGTACATCCCAAATGGGGCATTGTACTGATGAGCAATGAGTAGAGGGGCACAATAACCTCTCCTGATCTAGATGTGAACCCTTTTGTGATTAGGTGGGCTACATAGAAGGATTTTCTAACCACTTTGGCAATGTGATTGTCAAAGGAGAGGTTGCTATCTACTTGTGACCATAAGTCCCTAATTACATCTTCCTAACTTAGTGGACTACCTCCTATGTGGTAGTTTGTGGGAACTTTGTTCTTACCAAAGGGGATGACTATGCACTTTTTAGCATTTAGCTTAAAACCATGATTATGACACCAGGTATTCGTCTCCGTGAGACCCTCCTGGAGGATGTCTGTGTCATCCAGGAAGTCGATTATGGCCCCAGTTTGCAGTCATCTGCAAACTTGGTCAGCCACAGTCCTCCCATGCTTGCCTGTACCTCAGAGAAGTATATACTGAACAGGAGGGGTCCCAGAACCGAGCCCTGTGGGATGCCACTTCTAACCGGTTTGGAGTCAGACATAGCACCCATCACTCTGACCATGTGAGTTCTATCCATGAGCCAGTTTGCAACCTATCTCAAATTGGACTTGGTCATCACCAGCATGGGTGACAGGTGTTCCACACTGAAGGTCAACCTGTCACTGGTTAGATCAGACCATAAACTAATCACTCTGGATGTCCACACCCCACCACCACCTCCAACCAAGGAAACCACAGTGAAAAACTTTTCTATAGCAAACTTCACCTTACTTAAGACAGAGGTGGTAGGTTTCACAGCCCCCATGCTAAAGGATAACAGTGTCCAAGATGCAGGAACATTTACAAATGCACTCTATGAGCACCTACAAGGATGCATGGATCGTGCCATCCCTAGCAAAACCAAGACTCACTGCCCTAAGAGAAGGAAACCAGTCTGGTGGACCCCTGCCATAAACAGGCTATACAATAGAAGGAGGAAGCTAGTTGAGGAAAAAAAGCAAATCTCAAGAAGGAAAGACATCCCTGATCTGTATCAGTAAGAAACTAAGGTCCCTCATAAAATCCTCCAAGGCTAACTTTGAAAGAAAAATAGCCAAGGATGCGAAAGATAACCACAAAGCCTTCTTTAGCTATGTCAAGAATCTAAGTGGCAACTTGCAGATATGGTCTGAGCTAGTGCAAAATAGCACAAAATATACTGAACCCACTGATATTGCCAACATCCTGGCAGATAGATTCAGTGCAACCTTCACCCCCCCCCCCTCACCCCCAAAAGGGCCCACAACAATACCGGAAAAGTGTAGTGTCCCAGAAATCACAGACGCACAGGTGAAAACAGCCCTTTCAAAAGCCAAAAGCACAGCGTCAATGGGGCCAGATGGTGTCCCAGGCTGTGTCTTGCACGAACTACAGAACAAACTAACCCTCCCACCTAAACACACTGTTCAACCTCAGCCTCTCCACAGGCTATGTGCCCATAGAATGGTGCACAGCAATGGTTATTCTGCTCCACAAAGGAGGGGCCACAACTGACCCTGGTAACTATCTCCCCATAAGCCTGACTAGCCTGTTCTGCAACGCTATGGAGCGCATCATCATGGAACTCATTAACAAAGACATTGGGAACCTCCAAACACTTGACCCAACCCAGTTCAGCTTTGTTAAGGGCAGATCATGCCTACTAAACCTGGTTGACTTCTTCAAGACAGTCACCAAGGCCATAGATGAGGGGAAGGTAGTTCACATAGCCTACCTTGACCTCGCCAAGGCTTCTGACTCCATTCCCCAATTGGGAATTATAGAAAAATGCACCAGCCTGAACATAAACTCCTACATCACAAGATGGGTTGCCAACTGGATTACAGACAGAACTCACACGGTAAGAATAGCGGGCTCCAGGTCCTACTCTAAACCAGTCACAAGTGGTGTCCCACAAGGCACGGTCCTGGGACCCCTATTGTTCAGCATATACTTCTCAGAAGTACAGGCAAACACAGGAGGACTATGGCTAGCCAAGTTCGCCGATGACTGCAAACTGGGAGCCATAATTGACTCTCTGGTTGACACAGACATTCTCCAAAAGGGCCTTACTGAGACGGACACCTGGTGTCAAAGTCATGGTCTCAAGCTAAATGCCAAAAAATGCATAGTTATCCCGTTTGGGAAAAACAAAACACCCATGAATTACCACATAGGTGGCAGCCCCCTTAATACAGAAGAGGTAATAAGAGATCTGGGGACCCAGGTAGATAGTAATCTCTCCTTTGACAATCATATTGCCAAGTAGTTAGGAAATCCTTCTATGTAGCCCATCTAATTACTAAAGGGTTTGCATCTAGAAATAAAGACGTTATAGTGCCCCTCTACTCGTCACTCATCAGATCCATCATAGAGTACAATGCCCCATTTGGGATGTACCTCACAAGACAATTCCAAAAGCTGGAAAGACCACAAAAGTACCTCACCAAGAGGATTACTGGCCTCAAACATATGTCCTATGCAGGCTGACTGGAAAAACTCCAGCTGTACTCAGTCGCATATTGCTTACTCAGAGGTGATCTCTGCCTGACTTAAAAACCCATGTCCAACTCAGAATTGATGAACATGCTCCACCTAAAGAAATCCAAGTCGCTGCGAGCCACTCTCTCTATTGTGCTAAACCTCGCCACAACAATAAATAGAACATGCTGGAGAGATAGATTCCTGTCACAGAGACTCACCATGCTTTGGAACAAAATTCATAACTACATTAGGCAGAGCCCCTCACTAACACTCTTCAAGAGAAACCTTGACGAGTGGATGGGTAACAGAAAATACACCCCTGGGATCACTTCATTGGCTCTTCTTGACAGAGGCTCAGTTAGTTAATCAATGGGGCAGCGAAAGCTTACATACTCTGGCTAGGCTTATAAATGCCCTTGGGCAGATAGCCTAGTACCTACCTATGAACCTATGAAATGAAATTTCGAGTGTCAGCTCTTTTACAGGAGAAAAACAAACACAAAAAACAGACATGATAGGTATTAAAGAACAAACAATAACTGTAGTACAAAACTAAATATCTAAGTAGCTGTCGCACATGCTTGTACACTATTTATTCCATTGGACAACACTGACTGCTAGATAATTAACAAATGAAAAGAAAAGTACACTATACACAGAGGTGAGATTGGGTGATATTGCACATAAGGAAGTGACTGGAATTGCACTTGAATGAGAATATATTAATTTTAGTATGCAATAAATAAATAGAATTACTGTATGGAAAAAAGAATGAGAGTGTAACAATCTATTATAGTTTTGATACATCCAGATTTATGTCTGCATTAATGAGTCTTATTGCAGTTGGATAAAAACTCTTCATGAATCTGGAGGTCCTGCAGCGGATACTCCGTAACCTTCTGCTAGATGTAAGTTTAGTGAGTGAAGTGAGAGAAGAGTCACTTTTGTGGGACCTCTTTTTACATCTCAGTTCAAAGAGCTCCTGTAAGGTAGGAATACTGGTGCCCACAATGTTTTCTGCTGCTCTTATTATTCTTTGCAGCTTCTTCCTTTTCGCCATTGTGCTGTTACTGAAGCATACAGTGCAGTTGCTGGTGATAATGCTCTTGATGGCTCCCCTGTAGAAGGTATTTAGAGCATTCATATAGAGCTTTGCTTTTCTCAGCCTTCTTATGAAGTGCAGTCGCTGGTGGGCTTTTTTGATTAGCTGGCCTATGTTTGTACTCCAAGAAAGATCCCCTGATATATGTACCCCCAGGAACGTTGTAGTTTGGACTCTCTTCACTTCTTCACCATTGATCTTGAGGGGCGGGTGCACATCAGAGCTATTTCTGAAGTCAATAATAATAATTTCTTCTGTTTTCTTGACATTCAGGTCCAAATTGTTGTTATTGCACCATTCAATCAGGGAGTTGACCTCATTCCTATACCCACTCTTGTCATCACCACTTATGAGTCCTACCACTGTGATGTCATCTGTAAATTCGATGATGTGGTTGTTGCTAGCTTTTCAGAGCAGTCTTGGGTAAAGATTATGAACAGTAGAGGACTCAGCACATAGCCCTGGGGTACTCCAGTGTTGATTGTAATACTCCCTGAAGTGTTGTTACCAGCACAGGTCCTTTATGGTCTTCCAATCAGGAAATCAAGGATCCAGTTGCACAGTCCTTTATTTATGCCAAATTTAAGTTTGGCTTAATTTTGTCTGACATATCCAGGGATTATGTCACTCTCTGTATGATAACCCTGACAGGATGCTGTTAAAAACACAATTCAGACAGAGGTATGCAAACTTATTTAATTAGAAACAATATATATGCAGATTTGATCTTTTGTGAATGGGTTTCTTTTTGGCATACCATTTCATTTCTAATATCATTTTGGAAATTCTATGACTCAGTGTTTTCTGTCTCAGAATTTTATCATGGACCTATATTACCCCAGTATCCAATCTTCTTCTTCTTTTGGCTGCTCCCATTAGGGGTCACCACAGTGGATCACCGGTCTGCAGAACAAGTGGCAGTAGAGTTTTATGGTGTCGAGTTGCCAACCCAGCACCCAACCTTCCTCATTTAGAATGTCCAATCCACCTGCAACATGTCTTGGGAAAGCCCCAGCCAAGAATCAAACTACAGAACGTCTTGCTGTGAGGTGACAATGCTAACCACAGCACCACTGTGGCACCCTTTATCCCAATACCCAATGTTTAGTATAAGTTTTCAAGCCTCAAATCAGCTGCTATTTTTAAGCATCAACAGATGTAGACATGTGTGAAAGGTGTAAGAGAAAAGAAATAGAATAAACAGAATAAAGTTATGGAGCTACAGAAAGAGTTTTAGTAAATGTAGGGGTCCTGACAGTGAGAGATTAAGGCAATGACAATTATGCCAAGAAGAAGAGAGATAACGGAGACTAGATCAAAATTAGTAAGAAGGGAAGGGAAAAAACAAAACAGGATGTCACATGAGCCATAATATCACCAGCTCCACTATTCGTTTACCAGAGTCTTGCAACACCAGCTCTTATTTATTAACATGGTCCATATCTATCAGCCAGTCACACTGAACTGTGGCCACAGTAATGGTGAGAGATGCAGGGGCAGAAGGAAGATGGTATAGTGAGGGTAATGGAGTGCTGAAAAGGATATTAGAGTAGTCAAGGATCTATTTAGGGGTTGTGTTCTATGCAAATAGTAACATAGATGGATAACATGTATTTATTCTGTTTGCCTACCTGGTAGTCTCACTGAGTGATCAGCCCATGTTATGAGAGCATCCTAGGGGTTTACATACCACAGTATGTTACATAATTAGTATTACAAAAATAAACTACAAATGAGGTTAAACAATGAAATGTTCAATGGCAGAATGGAATAGCCTGATACAAAGTTCAAAGATATAGGATGTGGTACAAGTTTGACTTCCAAAAAAAAATAAAATAAAATAAAGCACTGAGTATTTATGTCTATGAAACTCAGCACAATGATTGTAAACTCACAAATCAACTCAGTTTTTGAAAAAAAAAAAGAAAAGGGAATAAAACTCAACACAGTGCTTGTAAATTCATTAATCAATTCAATTCTGAAAAAAGAGAAATGTATGGAAAAGATAGTCCAGGCTTTGTGAGAAGCTTCACCCCCTCCTAACTTTGGCAAATAAATGGAGCCTCCCTATTTCTCCATTGTTGTTAGACCCACTTGTCAAATGCTGTTTCATAGAACTAAAAACTTAAAATATTTCACTTCATGAACTGACAGCTTGACAAACAGACATTTATCAGATTTCATTCAGAGAAGTCACCACAGACCAAAAACATAATGTGATAGCATCACAGATAGCAGCAGTTAAGCAAATGGTACGTACAGGTCAGGTATTCAAAACAGGGAGTAGATTAATAAATATGTTTTGCTTTTATATAACAAGATATATTAGGAAATAGTTAATATGTATAACTGAATGTAAAAGCAGTACTTTTAGAAAACAGCATCCTGGTGCTGTATAGCAGAAAATACTTAAGTAACAACACTAAGGTATATGATACCGAGTGAATGAAGCATTTAAAAAAATATGGACTCAGATGGTTGACTTATGACATGGTACAATTCAAGTCAAATACTCACAGAAGACAGGAAGTGTTAATGAGCTTTCTTGAAGTAGTATAATAGAATATACTAGATTAACATGACACAATATAACAGAATGTTAGTAGTATTCTTAAACAATGGTAGCAGAATGCAGTATAAGAGTATAGGAGCCTATCTGCAGATCAGCAGAAACAATGTAGTATAAAACAGGCCAAGCATTAGTATTAAAGCTGAAACAATGACAGGCAGTCCAATAGTTATATACTAAACTGGCTGAGAAAGACAGGGGTAGAGTGAATAAGTAAGTAATTATGCTAATGAATCACACATTATGTTGAGGCAATGTGTTAAAATAATTACAGGGTCACTATCACATGGACTGCTGTGCAAAGAGTAAGGAGTGCATACCTCATTCAGTGGTTAGGATTAGTGAGTAGAACATTATCCAGTACCAATACAGAGTACATAACTATGCTGTTATGTGGCATCACACCTGTAATAGCTAGTAGCTTACAAATGCTACAAGAAGGTGTTGAAAGTGGAGTAGTGCTGTGCACAGCCCTTTTAGGAAATGCAATGCAGAAATCCATACATTTGTTGAAGAGAGGGTGGGAGAGTACATGAAATACAAGGAGTCATATAGAAGGGCAACAAAGTTGAAGAGGGCAACCCAGGTACCATTCATAAGGAAACTGGCAGAACAGGTCAATAAGAGGACCAAAAGCCTTTTAGGTATGTTGCAAAAAGGGGGAAGGGAGAGACAGACTCCTCCAAACAGGGTAAAGATGCAAAAGATGTCATGGAAGTGAGAGAGAGTATGCAGATGCACTAAATGAATACTTTACTTCAGTTCTCACAAATAAAGGGGAAGGCAGGGTACTATTTTGGGATGGAGGTAAGGCAAAGTTGGGAGAGTTGTGGAGATACACTGGGCTAAAGCTTAGGGAGGTGAAGGAGCAACTGGTTGCACTAAGGAATGACAAGACAAGGTACAAAGATCAGATGCGCTTTTTCCCAGGATCCTCAAGAATCTGGCTAGTGTGTTGGCAGATACACTTACTAAAATGATCAATTAATTGTGGGCCATTTTAGAAGTGTCATAGGAGTGGAACATGACAAGGGTGATACTTTTTTAAACCACTGCTTATTTTACTCATTTGACGTGCATGCTGGGGTCATCCACCACTGACCACAGATCTCCTGACACTCCTTATTCCACTGTTTTCTCCGGAATCTTATTAATCGGGGTGTATCCCAACATGATTTTTTTGTCAAGTTGTTCCTTTCTTTCCAGAGAGGAATGCTTCATGGCTATCTGGCTATGCACTACCACATGACCACACAGAGAGGCAGAGGCACAGAAGCACAGGGTCCATCACACTGTGGTTAACTGGTATGCTTTGTTGGTTATGCTCTGTACCACTGGAATCACTGAGTGACATGCAATGGGTGTTGCTACATGGCCACCCCACTCACTTTTGTGATGATTTTCTTCAGTGTCCTGTATATTGCACTACCTGACTGACACCTCTTTTATCTAGTCTCCACCAGAAGGTGACATTGGGCACAACCCAGCATCTCCCCCTCACACCTCCCATGATAGGTAGAAACAAATATTTGCCTCAACATTTATCTCACAGTTTGTATTGACTCCAGCAGTGCCTAGAATGCTAATTGAACCAGGGCCATATGTGTTATAGTCAGGGCTTCATCTCTCTGTAAAGTATGATGCTGTTATATGGGTGGAAAATCTAGGGAACTACCAGCTTTTTAACCAAACTGCTGTGGCAGGAAAAGCCATGGAGTGAATCATGATGGAATGGCTGCTCCATTCTTAGAGGACAACAATCTACAGGTAGACAATAAATAAGGTCTCTTTACAAGGAAGAACTGACAGTCAAGCATGATCTAGTTTTAAGACTGGTGTTCATGAAAAATAGGCTGGACAGTGCCAATACATGTGGCTTATATGGGCTTCACCAAGACCTTTAACTTTGTCCTGCACTGGTGGCTACTGGGAAAAACAGAGTAGCTACTCATAATACTGAGACTGTGTAAATGGACTGATACTTGATTAATGAGGAGGAAACTGGGGTTGATAATAATGATATATAAGGATGATAATATCACAAAAGGAAACGACCAGAGGAGCACCACATGAGTCTATCCTGGATCCAGCAATCTTTACTGAGTTCCTTTTAGATAATATTTGAGAGAAGAGAGAACATAAACAGCCTCTTGACTGATGATACAAAGACAAGTGCCGCAATGCAAGCTGGGATAAAGCATAATAAATGCCCCGGAAAGCTTGAATGAGTGGACAGAAATATGACAGCTGGTATTCATTGCAGAAAAGTGTAAAGTAATGGACTTCAGCTTTATCAAATCTGGTGCAACTTATAAGTTGGGGGGGTGGAGGAGTAAGGTTAATGGCAACAAACTAGGATACGGATCATGGGGTATTGTTCACACCTAGACTGAGTGACAAGGACCAGAGTGAAAAGACCATTGGAATATTAAAGAAAATGATGGGGTGCATCATCAGATTGACAGATTTCAGAAGCAAAGAACTAATGCTTTCACTCTACTAGTCCCTATTGAGTACTGTATTAAATTCTACAGGAAATACAAAAAAAGGGACTTCAGACTACTAGACAGTGTGCACAGATGAGCTGTCAGAAGGGTATATGCAATAGAAGGCAAGATTGTAATTCAAAAAATAAGGGAAGATGCAACTGTTTTTATTAGAGAACAGAAGAGATGGAGACAAATATGATATGGGTGCATTAGATCATCTCAGGTAGTTATGAAGGGGCTATTCTGATCAGGAATGGCGGTAAAGGGGACACAGGCAGTGAACTGGAGGGACCTTCTATAGTCTATTTGTGCAAAAGTGCTTCAGAGAAGAGACTGTTGATCCATGGAATAAACTACCATAATGGGTCCATGGTGTTACTGGGGGTATACACAAGACCACCAGGCATTACTAAGATCAGAAGTACTATAAGGGCACCAAAAGCAATATGGGGATTGGTGCACTAACCACCAATGCATAAGAGATATATGCTATGGTAGCACTTTGACTATTGTGGGGTGGGTGGGGGGGTGAGAAGGCAGGTGCATTAGGGACAGACACTGTGAGTGTGTGTGCATATGGGTGTGTATTTCTGTCTGTTTGTGTTGTGTGTACTTGTGTTTGTGGGAGAGTGACTGGGGGGAGAATATCACTACATACAAGAGCAGCGGTTTACTGCCATGATGTGCAGATTAGCAATGATCTACATATCCTGGTAGTAAATGTGATTCAGGGACATGCAAATTAGCTGATAACGAGCTCATATTGTATTGCATAGGCATGTTGTGGGAGAAGGGCCATTTCTGCATGAAATGTATGGCTCATGCTAGCCTAGGCCCTTGATAATAAACCCAATACAAAATAAAACTGAACATGGGGCAAGATGTGCCCCTATTTACACTAATATTATCCTTTCAGCTTGGGAAAATAAATATATTCTAAACTCCCCTTTTAAAAAGTGTTGGAAGCTATATAAACGCTTCCTGGATGATATGTGTTTCCTATGGGTAGGGACAGATGATGACTTTGCTGCTTTCCTTGAGTATATAACTCATTCAACTAACTTTTTGAAATTTACTTATGTGAAGGATAAGGTTAACTTAAAATATTTGCATATTTTTATAGGTAAAGGAGATGATAATTTTTTCTCTAAAGTGTATAGAAAAGAGAGTTACTCAAATTCATATCTTGCCTACAATAGTGCACACCCTCATCACCAAAAGAAGGGTATTATTAAAGGACAATTTGTAAGGGGTAGCCGAATGACATCAAGGGACATTGATTTTTGGGATGAATGTGAGAAATTAAGGGGAATGTTCTTGGCAAGAGGTTACCCCCACAAATTAATTGAAGAAGTAGAAGAGGAGGTAAGAATGGGAAGAAACAGTAAATTTAAGCCCATTCTAGGTGTAATGAATTGGCAAGAGCAAGCTGTGAAAAATGAGAAATATGAGGGTAAGAATAATTTTGTAATGGATTTTAGTGGCGAAGCCTTGAAAATCAGAAAAATGATAGAAAGCGAATTGACTAAATTTGGGGAAACTTCTGACTTGGAGTGCCTGTTTTCTTCCCCTCTGAAGTGCACCTATAGAAAAGGTAAAAGCCTTAAAAACTTTTTTGAAAGTAAATATCAGAAGAACAAATCTAAAGAGGGGAGAGTAGGGACATACAAATGCGGAAGATGTAACCAATGTGCTTTTATATTTCCCAAAGATACCTTATATATTAAGAGCAGGGATATGTTGATTCAAAGTAAACAATATGCAAATTGCCAGACAACTGGGATTATATACTTAGCTTTCTGCAAAATTTGTGATGCATTCTATATAGGGAAATCAGAGAGAAAGCTAAGAAATAGAATATATGAGCACTATTATGACATTAAGATTAAGTGCATTAATAATGCCCTATATAGACATAAAGTGAACTGCGAGCAAGCCTCTTTCACTTTTTTTGTACTGGAAGTAGTAAATAGAGATATAAGAGGTGGACCATGGGAAACCTCCATTGAGTATAAGGAACTTTTATGGCAATTGTATTTAGAGGCCAATAAACCACCCGGGTTGAATGATACCATATCCATTGCCCCTGTATTAAAAATGAGAGCGGCTAAGCTATGAGGAATAGTTAAAGATGAATTTTGTCTCCTTTTTTATCAGTAGATGGCGCTTTTTGTTAAAGTAATGTATAAATACGGGATATAAGTGTGTTTTATACTAGATTAATGAATTAAATATGTTATTTTTATATAAAGATTTTTAGAAGAATTATTTATAAGTATTTATTAGAAGCAAAGTGTAATTTAATGTATGTTTTTAACACCTTTTAATGTAGATTTTGTGTGTTATGAACTGACTCAGATTTCAATATGGTTTCTGATGGAGTGTACACAATTAATTAATTATGAAATAATTTCTTAATTTATTAATTAATTATGGTCATTAGTAAGTGTATTTAAAGGTGTTTGCAACACATTGATGTTATTCAGTCATATCTGAGGAAGTTGAGTAAACGAAAACGCAGTGTGGATATTCAGCGTTAATATGCTTTTGTTCTGTGGTTCGTTCCTGGTGTTGTTCTGTATCAGACTTTGTGGATTAAACGTTGGTGAATAAGTTTTATAGAGCCTTATTTCCTCCACGAGTGTTACTTGTTTTGCTGAGGTTTGTTTTCGTCACTTGCCTCCATTTACTTGGTTTTGTTGGTTTCGTTATGAAGCTGGAGGAGGGCTCTACGCCTCTGAACGAAGGGGCGGAACAAGCGAGCAGTGCCGATAAAATGCACAGATTAACTGACCAATTAACGCAACTCATTGAGTTGTTATCTGGAAGAAGCCCAGCAGTACCAATGAATAGGTCAGGCTTGCCAGGAAACCAGGAAGAGCTTTTTAGAGGGGAGAGAGACGCTGATACGCGAGGTCGGTCGCGAGAGGGACAAGGAGCTTGTGCTCCTAATCAACGAAATGTTAGTGGTCAAAATAATAGTGAGTTGGACTTACCCTCTATTTTTCGCTCTGACAATGTTTATGAGCCGATTCCACAGTCGAGCGGAAGGGATGAAGAACGCCAGAGTGTGAGAACAAGGAATACAAAGACTGCTCCAAAAAGTTATAAGGAATCAGTGCATTGTGATCGTACTGCAGGTAATTTTACCAATGAAAGACTTTCTAATAGTAAAAAACAACAAACGGACTTTTTGACAGTATTAAATTATAAGTATTGTTTTAAAGGTAGTAAAGCGCCAAAACTGAATTCAAATGATGTGAATTTAACGTATGAACATAATATTAAAGTACTTGATAAGTTATTATTTAAGCTTAAGAATATGGAGTTAGAGAATGTTTATTTAAATGAATGTTTGAATTTGAAAATAGTCCCAAAGGGGCTAAGGGTGTGCAAATACCCTAATAAGGTTAAAATTGGAAGTGAGTTTCATCTTGAATTGTTGGATATTTTTGATAATTGTGGATTTAATATCCTAAAAGCCATTATTAAAGAAAATGATAGGGAAATGGAAGGCCTAAACAGGAAGATTTATGAAATAAATATTTCAATTACAAATGACTTGCTTTTTCCTTTTGAAGAAAACAAAAGGAAATATTATGATACCTTGCAAAATATTGAGGAAAGTATTCGTAATATTTTTGAAAGGAAATGTAGGAAACTGGAAAGGGATGTTAAGGAGTATAAGGATAAGTCCCATTATCCAAACCCGAGAAGTACTAATTTTCAGAACTATGAAAGAAGCCCCCAGGATGAGGATGTTAGACATCTCGGTATGAGAACCCCTGAGAAGGGAAGGAATGGGGATTATTATATGGAAGACCCTCCTTTAAGAAGGTCAGAAAGGATTAGGAACAATTACCAAAAAAATTTTCAAAAGAATTCTCAAAAAAACTACCAGTATGGGGGGGGGGGTGTCATACTACAGGAACAGGAATCAACAAGAGTGGTAATTCCTTGGATTCTGACACTATTAGTAAAGAAGGGTATGTGTGGAAATACAATGGCTACAGTATTTATAACTATAGTGGTCTAGATATTACAGAAACTTTTTTTAGTTTGTTTACTAAAGGGTTGAAATTTGTTCCAAACAGAAAAGCAGACATAAGGAAGGTCATTATAGACTTGAAATTGTTATTAAGGAAGAAAAATTTAGATCTTATTTTCCAAGGACAAAAAACTGATGGGCCTAATAACGATGCCTTTAAAAGAAAAAGTACATTTAACCCCCCTTTGAACCCGCAATTGAAAAATTTTGAGGTAATGATGGAAAAGAAAATTAGGAAGGAACTTTCTAAGAATTGGACAGTCCCTAACCTATCCAAGGATGAAACTGATTTATTATATACCCTAACAAATGATTTAGATATTAGGGTTATAAAACCAGATAAAGGTGGAGGGACGGTCTTAATGGATCAGGTGTTTTATGAATCCAAAATGTTGGAGGTCTTGGAAAATGATGAAAGATATGAAAGAGTGTCATTAAATGAAATTAATATAGGAAATACAAATATTTGGTTGGCCTTGAATGATTTAGTACTGGAGGGGTCAATTGATTTAAATGCTTTCAAATTTTTAAAGGTTGATAAGCCCAGAGTGCCTACAATCTTTGGGGTGCCGAAGGTTCATAAAAATGTTGATAACCCCCCAATGAGACCAATAGTGGCATCTGAAGGCTCGGTCACTGCACCATTAGCAAAATGGCTTGATGAAAAACTTAAAGATGTATTAAAGGAAGGGCCAGGTATTGTTAAAGATTCTTGGGACTTATTGCAAAACCTTAAGAAAGAAGTTTTTGATAGAAATATCACTTTTATAACCATAGACATCGTGGACCTCTTTTCCTCTATCCCACATGAGGAAGGATTGCAGTGGTTTGAGGAAGCTCTGATTAGTTATGGGAAATTTAGTAATAATGATTTTTACCTGATTTTGACCTTCATGGAGTTAGTTTTAAGTAACAATTATTTGCACTATGAAGGGGAATTTTTCAAACAAACAAAGGGAGTAGCAATGGGGGCAAGATGTGCCCCTATTTACACTAATATTATCCTTTCAGCTTGGGAAAATAAATATATTCTAAACTCCCCTTTTAAAAAGTGTTGGAAGCTATATAAACGCTTCCTGGATGATATGTGTTTCCTATGGGTAGGGACAGATGATGACTTTGCTGCTTTCCTTGAGTATATAACTCATTCAACTAACTTTTTGAAATTTACTTATGTGAAGGATAAGGTTAACTTAAAATATTTGCATATTTTTATAGGTAAAGGAGATGATAATTTTTTCTCTAAAGTGTATAGAAAAGAGAGTTACTCGAATTCATATCTTACCTACAATAGTGCACACCCTCATCACCAAAAGAAGGGTATTATTAAAGGACAATTTGTAAGGGGTAGCCGAATGACGTCAAGGGACATTGATTTTTGGGATGAATGTGAGAAATTAAGGGGAATGTTCTTGGCAAGAGGTTACCTCCACAAATTAATTGAAGAAGTAGAAGAGGAGGTAAGAATGGGAAGAAACAGTAAATTTAAGCCCATTCTAGGTGTAATGAATTGGCAAGAGCAAGCTGTGAAAAATGAGAAATATGAGGGTAAGAATAATTTTGTAATGGATTTTAGTGGCGAAGCCTTGAAAATCAGAAAAATGATAGAAAGCGAATGGACTAAATTTGGGGAAACTTCTGACTTGGAGTGCCTGTTTTCTTCCCCTCTGAAGTGCACCTATAGAAAAGGTAAAAGCCTTAAAAACTTTTTTGAAAGTAAATATCAGAAGAACAAATCTAAAGAGGGGAGAGTAGGGACATACAAATGCGGAAGATGTAACCAATGTGCTTTTATATTTCCCAAAGATACCTTATATATTAAGAGCAGGGATATGTTGATTCAAAGTAAACAATATGCAAATTGCCAGACAAGTGGGATTATATACTTAGCTTTCTGCAAAATTTGTGATGCATTCTATATAGGGAAATCAGAGAGAAAGCTAAGAAATAGAATATATGAGCACTATTATGACATTAAGATTAAGTGCATTAATAATGCCCTATATAGACATAAAGTGAACTGCGAGCAAGCCTCTTTCACTTTTTTTGTACTGGAAGTAGTAAATAGAGATATAAGAGGTGGACCATGGGAAACCTCCATTGAGTATAAGGAACTTTTATGGCAATTGTATTTAGAGGCCAATAAACCACCCGGGTTGAATGATACCATATCCATTGCCCCTGTATTAAAAATGAGAGCGGCTAAGCTATGAGGAATAGTTAAAGATGAATTTTGTCTCCTTTTTTATCAGTAGATGGCGTTTTTTGTTAAAGTAATGTATAAATACGGGATATAAGTGTGTTTTATACTAGATTAATGAATTAAATATGTTATTTTTATATAAAGATTTTTAGAAGAATTATTTATAAGTATTTATTAGAAGCAAAGTGTAATTTAATGTATGTTTTTAACATCTTTTAAAGTAGATTTTGTGTGTTATGAACTGACTCAGATTTCAATATGGTTTCTGATGGAGTGTACACAATTAATTAATTATGAAATGATTTCTAATTTATTAATTAATTATGGTCATTAGTAAGTGTATTTAAAGGTGTTTGCAACACATTGATGTTATTCAGTCATATCTGAGGAAGTTGAGTAAACGAAAACGCAGTGTGGATATTCAGCGTTAATGTGCTTTTGTTCTGTGGTTCGTTCCTGGTGTTGTTCTGTATCAGACTTTGTGGATTAAATGTTGGTGAATAAGTTTTATAGAGCCTTATTTCCTTCACGAGTGTTACTTGTTTTGCTAATGATCTACATATCCTGGTAGTAAATGTGATTCAGGGACATGCAAATTAGCTGATAACGAGCTCATATTGTATTGCATAGGCATGTTGTGGGAGAAGGGCCATTTCTGCATGAAATGTATGGCTCATGCTAGCCTAGGTCCTTGATAATAAACCCAATACAAAATAAAACTGAACATGTTTTTCAGGCAGAAATGTTACTCGTGTAACCTCAAGTAACACCTGCCATGTTGTTTCTGAATTGAAAATTAATATTGCATTTGGAGTTGCTAAAACTTCATGTCAGAAAGCATGTTTATCAGTAACAGCTTCAGTACATGTACATATATATCTGTAACGTTTTGTCACAGGCCAACGTGTGCTAGCTAGAAAGTAACAACATGTGATACCTAGAGAGTAACAAACTGATAAGTGGTATTCAGGCCATTATTTATAGGGTGGGGCCTTTTATGTAAATCACTGGCAAAGTCAAGGGGTGGTATTCATTGTCCCTCAGGTCACATATGCGCAAGTGGAATCGGTGAACAGCACAGATGTGCCTACATGTAAATAAACTTGTGTCAGTGAATGGCAATGATTACATAAAAGTGAAGTGCTGGACAGAAAGGACCACAACATTTTTGACTGCCTGAAACATGCAATGTATTAAAAGTTATGTGTGATTTCTTTCGGCTATTCTCATTGTTTGTTTTAGCAAGCACAAGCCTGCAAAAGCTCATACAAACCACTATCAATTACTTAAGGAAAGCAGCAGAGGTTTGTTTAATAACAGGAGTGTAGGACTGACAGGGCCTTTGTTTTAGTTTTAGTCAAATGGAAAACCTCCTACAGTATAATACCTGTACAGTCTGCTACATTCCTTTTTGGGGGGTTGGAGGGGGTATTTCAAGGGACATAAAAAGTATCGAAATATCAATGTGTATATGCTTTACCTTTTTGTTTTAATCGCACTACTTGTGTTAATGTGGGTTGAAGTTTTAATTTACATGTTGTAGTTTCTTCCTGCTGTAATTGTTGAGGAAGTTGGAAGGTGTTTAGTAGCACCATTACCTGTTCCTTTTAATTTTCCCTTCTTTCACACTAAGTGTAGGTAGGTTTATTAAAATATTGTAATGGCAATAATGCTGCAGTGATATAATGACAGAACTGTTAATATCCTGCATAGGTACACAAAACATGACACTATCTCATGCATGTTCTGGACTCTGTGTGCATAATTACAGCCCAAGTAGCCAAAGTAATTTTACACCTACTGGAAGGGATGACCACTTGCTCTATTGTGCAGTTCATAGAACTCGGTTCTGCTGAGCTTCACTTGCATAATATGTTAATTTAATTAATGAATGAATTAATTCATTTAACATATTTATTAATTTTAGAATTAAAAATAAAAAGATCTTATTCCATCTGTTAATGATAAACAAGTATTGCTTAACTCCTATGAAACAAAAACAATGCTTTCTGGTACTCTAGACCTTAATGAATGAATTAATTAATTTAACATATTTATTAATTTTAGAATTAAAAATAAAAAGATCTTATTCCATCTGTTAATGATAAACAAGTATTGCTTAACTCCTATGAAACAAAAACAATGCTTTTTGGTACTCTAGACCTCTACAGCTCCTCAATCATCTGAATAACACTATTGAAAATGTGACTTAATTCAGATACCTAGGGATTTGGTTTGGCCTCCAGTCTGTTCAGAGATGCACCAACATACAATCCTAGAAATATTAATCGCTCAAGTCCCATCCACCAAACCAACAAAAACTAGGCTAAAGTGCCCAGACCTTTTTTTCAAAGTCCTTGGTCCCAAACTGTGGGAACTGACCTTTCTTTTCTTAAAGATCATTCTTCTTAACTCATTTTCCCCTCAAAACTAAAAGCACATTACAAGACTCTAGGAAAATGCAACTACTCTCTCGCTCTCTCTGGTCATATAACATAACCTCTTCCTACCCTGCTTCCCTCTACATCGATCGCTCTAACTCTACTTTTTATTATGATTCTTTCAATGTGCCAACTCAGATGTCCACTTGGTATATAATGCATGTATATATTGTTTTTTGTGTCAGTCAATCTGTATATAATATCATGCATCTATTTTTGTCTATATCTTCAAGCCAAATATTCACTTTTGTGTGTGTGTGTGTGTGTGTGTGTGTGTGTGTGTGTGTGTGTGTGTGTGTGTGTGTATATGTATACATATATATATATATATATATATATATATATATATATATATATATATATATATATTGAATTTAAAATCTTAGAAAGTGAGAGGATGCCTGAGGAGTGGAGAAAAAGTGTTTTGGTACCAATTTTTAAGAATAAGGATGATGTGCAGAGCTGTAGTAACTACAAAGGGATAAAACTGATCAGTCACAGCATGACATTATGGGAAAGAGTAGTGGAAGCTAGGTTAAGAAGGGAGGTGATGATTAGTGATCAGCAGTATGGTTTCATGCCAGGAAAGAGCACTACAGATGCATGGTTTGCTCTGAGAGTGTTGGAGAAATATAGAGAAGGTCAGAAGGAGTTGCATTGTGTCTTTGTGGACTTAGAGAAAGCATATGATAGGGTGCCTAGAGAGGAGTTGTATGAGGAAGTCGGGAGTGTCAGAGAAGTATGCAAGAGTGGTACAGGATATGTAGAAGGGTAGTGTGACAGCGGTAAGATCTGTAGTGGGAGTGACAGATGCGTTTAAGGTGGAGGGGGGTTTACATCAAGGATCAGTTCTGAGCCCTTTCTTATTTGCACTGTTGATGGACAGGTTGACAGACGAGATCAGAGAGGAGTCCCCGTGGACTATGATGTTTGCAGATGACATTGTGATCTGTAGTGAGAGTAAGAAACAGGTGGAGGAAACCTTGGAGAGATGGCGATATGCAGATATGAGATATGAAGAGGAATGAAGGTCGGCAGGACTTAAGACAGAATATATGTGTGTGAACGAGAGGGAGGATAGAGGAGTGGTATGGATGTAGGGAGTAGAAGTGGCGAAGGTGGATGAGTTTAAATACTTAGGATCAAAGTTCAGAGTAATGGTGAGTGTGGAAGAGAGGTGAAGAAGAGAGTACAGGCAGGATGGAGTGAGTGGAGAAGAGTGTCAGGAGTGATTTGTGACAGACGAGTACCAGTAAGTGTGAAAGGGAAGGTCTACAAGAGGGTAGTGAGGCCAGCTATGTTATATGGGTTGGAGACAGTGGCACTGACAAAAAGGCAGGAGTCAGAGCTGGATGTGGCAGAGTTAAAGATGTTAAGATTTGCAGTGGGTGTGACGAGGATGGATAGGATTAGGAAAAGTATATTAGAGGGTCAGCCCACGTTGGACAGTTTGGAGACAAAGTCAGAGAGGCGAGATTACGTTGGTTTGGACATGTGCTGAGGAGGGATGCTGAGTATATTGGGAAAAAGATGCTAAGGATGAAGCTGCCAGATAATAGGAAAAGAGGAAGGCCTAAGATAAGGTTTATGGATGTGGTGAGAGAGGACATGCAGGTGGTTGGTGTGACACAGCAAAATGCAGAGGACAGGAAGAAATGGAAACAGGTGATCTGCTGTGGTGACCCCTAACTGGGAAAAGCCAAAAGAAGAAGAAGATTGAATTTTGTCTTTCACTTTGTTTATAATGTCATGTGTCTATTATGTTTACTCATGGCCTGAGACTGAAATAGGTGCAACGGGGTCAGTGTTCTATGCTGTTTAAGAAATTCAAAATAAATAAATAAATCAGACCAAATTTATGCCAGTAAACTTAAGTTCACAGGTTCATAGGTTCATACTAGGCTATCTGCCCTAGGGCATTTATAAGCCTAGCCAGAATGTGTTTGGCTTTCGCCACCCATTTTAAATTAACTTTGCTATGCCCTTTTTCGAGGTTAGTATACTGTGCCTCTGGCTAACAGTGACACAGAAGTGATACCCGGGTTAAACCTACGATCTCCCATCCACTCATCAAGATTCCTCTTGAAGAGAGTTAATGAGGGACTCTGCCTAACCTGGACTGGGATTTTATTCCAGAGTGAAAGGAGCCTCTGGGTTATGAATCTGTCCCTCCAGCATGTCCTATTTATTTCAGTGCTGAGGTTCAAGTCTCTCGAGTGCGTAGCTCGATGGAATTTGGATTTTCTGAGGTGCAGCATGTCCATTAATTCCGGGTTGATCATGGCTTTATACGTCAGGCACAGATCGCCCCTGAACAGGCGGTATGCCACTGAGTAGAGCTGGAGTTTCTTTAACCGGGCAGTATATGGCATCTGTTTGAGCCCTTTGATCCTCTTGGTGAGGTACTTTTGGGGTCTTTCCAGTTGCTGCAGGTGTCTGGTAAGGTACATCCCAAAAGGGGCATTGTACTCAATTATGGGCCTGATGAGGGATGAGTAAAGAGGCACAATGACCTCCCCTGATCTAGATGTGAATCCCTTCATGATTAGGTGGGCTATATAAAATGTTTTTCTAACCACTTTGGCCACGTGGTTGTCAAATGAGAGACTGCTATCAACTTGGGTCCCCAGATCCCTAATTACTTCTTCTGTACTTAATGGATTACCACCTATGTGGTAATTTGTGGGCACTTTGTTTTGCCAAAGGGATGACTATACACTTTTTGGCATTTAGCTTGAGGCCATGGCTCTGGCACCAGTTGTCTGTTTCTATGAGGCCCTTTTGGAGGATGCTTGTGTCGGCTGGAGAGTCAATTATGGCGCCCAGTTTGCAGTCATCTGCGAACTTGGTCAGCCACAGTCCTTCCGTGTTGGCATGTACCTCCGAGAAATATATACCGAACAAGAGAGGTCCCAGGACTGAGCCTTGTGGGATGCCACTTGCAACTGGTTTGGAGTCTGACATGGCTCCAGCAATTCTAACCATGTGGGTTCTGTCCTTGAGCCAGTTTGCAACCCATCTAGTGACATAGGGGTTTATATTTAAGCTGGTGAGCTTATCTATAATGCCTGAGTGGGGTATTGTATTGAAGGCTTTTGCGAGGTCCAGGTAGGCTGTGTGGACCACCTTCCCCTCATCAATGGCCTTGGTGACTGTTTCAAAGAAATCAACCAGGTTTAAGAGGCAGGATCTGCCCTTAACAAAGCCGAACTGGGTAGGATCCAGTGTCTGTAGGTCCCCAATATCTTTATTTATGAGGTCCATGATGATCCTTTCCATAGCTTTGCAGACCAAGATAGTCAGGCTTATGGGGTGATAGTTTCCAGGATCCGTTGTGGCACCACCTTTGTGGAGAGGGACCACTGTTGCTGTACGCTACTCTTTGGGTACATATCCTGTAGTAAGGCTGAGATTGAACAGTAGTTTTATGTTTGGGTTTAGCTCTTCTTGGAGTTCATGTAGGACACAGCCCGGGACACCGTCTGGTCCCATTGATGCTGTGTTTTCTGCTTTGGAGAGGGCGGCTCTTTCCTGAGCATCTGAGATGTCAGGGGGGACAGCACTCTGCTGGGATAGATATTTGCCCTCTTGGTGGGGAGGGGGGGGGAGAAGTTTGCGCTGAACCTGTCAGCTAGGATGTTGGCGATGTCTGTGGGTTTGGTGTATTTTTTGTCATTTTGGACTAATTCTGAGCATATCTGGGAATTCCCACCCAGGTTCCTAACATAACTAAAGAAAGCCTTGTGATTATCCTTAGTGTCCTGTGCAATTTTTCTCTCGAAGCTGGCCTTAGACGATTTTATGAGTGCCCGTAGTTTTTTGCTAATACTGATCAGAGATGCCTTCCCTTTTTGGGATTTTGCTCTATCATTTAGTAGCTTCCTCCTTCTATTGTATAGCTTGTTTATGGCTGGGGTCCACCAGACAGGACGTCTGCCTTTGGAGGATTGGGTCTTGGTTTTATTTGGGATTGCATGATCCATGCATTCCTGAAGGTGTTCATAGAATGCATTTATAAAGGATTCTGCGGTCTGGGCCATATTTTCCACAGGCCCGGGGACTTTGAAGGATTCCACCTCGGTTTTGAGGAGTGTGAAATTTGCTTTAGAGAAGTTTTTCACTGTGGTTTTCTGGGCAGGAGGTGGGGTCGGGATGTGACTATCCAGTGAGATTAGTTTATGGTCTGATCTTACCAGTGAGGGATACACTTCTGGTCTGGAGCATAGAGTCCCCATGTTGGTGATGATTAGGTCCAGTATGTTTTCCCCTCTTGTGGGAGTGGTAACAAGTTGTTCCATAGCATTTGAGTTTATAAATTCTAGGAACCTTTGGGATAGGGTGTTGGAGCTAGAGTAATGCTCCCAGTCTATGTTTGGGTAGTTGAAGTCGCCCAATACAATGGTGTTTGGAGAGACCTTCATATTTTTCAGTGTTCTCAGGAAGGCCGAGTGGGGTTCCTTGGTTTGGGAGGGTGATCTGTAGCAGGCTATAAACTGGAAGGCAGTTTTACCCACTGTTAGTTGCACATGGATAGTCTCTGATGCTTCGTGCTGTGCCACCAACCTGGAGGTGTGGGTATCTTTGACGAATATTGATACTCTCCCTCCTTTTGTGGTTCGGTCCAAGTTTTGGGGACGAAAAGCATGGTATGAGGTATAACCTGGTAGTGCTGGGGTGCTCTCGGGAGCCTTGAACCAGGTTTCTGTTACTGCACAGATATTGATATTCTCCATGCTAAGGAGAGTTTCGAGTGCGTGCATCTTGAAGTTTAGACTTCTGGCATTGAGTAGCATTACTCTTAGTTTCTTATCCCTTGTGATACCTATGGAGGTGGGTTTGTCTTTTGAGCCTTGCCTAAAAAAGGCACTATGGGGGTAGCAAGAGCCTTTGCCAATATCCAAAAGCCCAGGGGTGACAGGTGCAAGCCGTCCCTAGCGAAGCATTGTGGCTTGTTGAGCATGTCATCCCAGGCTGACAGGCATTGGATCCCCTTTAAATGACACCAATACTTAAGCCAGTTGTTGAAATTGATTATCTTGTCTTCATATTGTGGCATCATTCTTGGTGAGGGTAAGATGCTACTCAAGGTCAGGGTCATACCTGCCTGGGCCAAATGCTCAGAGAGCTCCTCTATGTCTCTTTTCATGAAGTCCAGGGAGGTACATCTTAGGTCATTCACACCAGCATGGACAATGACTGAGTCATATTTGTACTTGCCTTGGAGTGACCTGAGTACTTGTGTTATGTGGCGGATCCTAGCACCCGACAGGCAGCTCACCGTGACCTTCTCCTTGTTCAGCCTGGTGAGCGGGACGTCAGTATGCCTGACGATAGAGTCACCTATTACAAGTGTATCAGGTATGTTGTTTAGCCTTAAGGGCTGTGACTGTTCGGCACACTGGCTTTGTGAGCTATGTGTTGCACGTGTTTTGTTTTGGGGTAGCGTTTGCTTGGGTGTCTGCTTTGGAGGTCTCTGCTGCTTAGGCATATTTTTATTTAGAGCCTCCGAGTATGTTTTTGTGTGTTTATGTGTTTGGTTTGCTGTCGTGGTAGGTCTATGTGAGACTGGAATTGTAGTGAGTGTGGTTTCCTTATCCTCCTGTCTGGTTACGCCAGTACTGAGTTGAGAGAGCTTAGCCTCCAGTTTGGCTATATGGATGCATCTTTCACATGTGTTGGAATTTGTTGGGAGGAGGAGAGGGTTGTCTGTGTACATGAGGCAGTTGTAACATTGCCTCAAGATTCCCAGATTCACCAGCTGGACCGGAGAGGAGATTGACAACTGACCTTTGGACATGCTAGAATAATATTGGGAATTCCTTTATAATTGAAAAAAAGGGCCAATGGGGAACAAGGTACTCAAGGGGAGTTTGTGAGGGTGTAGTGCTTTTAATTTTTTAGTGCTGACTTATATAATTGCTTTAGTGAGCAAGTGCCAGGTAACTTAAATGCAATGTGTTAGAGGTAACTTAAATGCAAAAACGACAAACAGTAACTTTCTTTTAAGTGAAACAAGGAAATAAGTACAGTAAGCAATGCAGATATCACTAGAGATCCACAGAAGCGCCGAAAAGCCGCGTTTTAGGTGGTATTAGCATTTCAGGGAAATAACAAGCAAACAAACAGCAAGCATACAAACAAAGCTAGATTCAGCAGGCCTGGATCTAGTCTATGCTACAGCAAACAAGGTGTACCAATTTCAGTAAGAAACAGTTGAAATATGCAGGCACTATAAGCCTTTTACCAGAAATTCCCAGCTCAGAAGGGCAGAGTCCAGCCTCTCCTCCCACAAGAGTGCAGACCACGAACCTTCTTAATGTAAAATAACTGGCCTGAAGCCCAAGTGCTTAAACCAGAACTAATACACTTTTCGAATAACAGACACTGAGCCCTCAATCAGCAGTTCCCAACTTAGAAGGATATAAGCTACCTGACCTGCCACCACAGTGCAGGCCACAAACCTTCCTAATGTAAAACAACTGGTCTGAAGCTCAAGTGCTTAATCCACAAGACTTAGAATGATAGCTACACTTTAATCAAGTTACTACCAAGCAGTAGTAAATACAATTGAATACTTTAAAGAATGCCTGGATTAGTGCTCAAGTTATACAAACAAAGCTAGATTCAGCAGGCCTGGATCTAGTCTACGCTACAGCAAACAAGGTGTACCAATTTCAGTAAGAAGCAGTTCAAATATGCAGGCACTATAAGCCTTTAGCCAGAAATTCCCTGCTCAGAAGGGCAGAGTCCAGCCTCTCCTCTCACAAGAGTGCAGACCATGAACCCTTTTAATGTAAAATAACTGGCCTGAAGCCCAAGTGCTTAATCCAGAATTAATACACTTTTAGAATAACAGGCACTGAGCCCTCAATCAGCAGTTACCAACTTAGAAGGATGTAAGCTACCTGTTCTGCCACTACAGTGCAGACCACAAACCTTCTTAATGTAAAACAACTGGTCTGAAGCCCAAGTGCTTAAACTAAAAGGCTTATAATGAGTTACACCAAGCAGTAATAAATACAACTGAGTACTTTTAAGATGACACAAAAGCAAAATAAAGTAGGAAGAAACACAAATACAGTAAAAGCAGAAAATGTTTTTTTTTTTTTTTTATTAACTTCAGTGAGCTGCTGCTGTCATCGACAGTCTTGGCAAAGCATGAATAAACTAAAAGGAATAATTATCAGAAACAATAAGCAGAAATTAGTAGGGCAGCACAACAATTTGTAAAATTAAGGAAGACTTGCTCATGTAAATGTATCCCAGCTATACAAGTATGCAATCATCATGTGTTCAGGCATGGATAAAAATATGGAGGAAATGGAATGTGTGTGCGTGCTAAAAGTAACTATTTTCTGAGAATCATATAAAGAAATGAGTAAGTAAAAAAGGAGTCCAAACGAGTCGTAGGTTCCAAAAAATGAAACAGAGTTTATTTAAAGCAAATAACACACATTTTCGCTTCTGTTAAAACGGAAGCTTCTTCAGCATAACCAGAGCGCAGGCTCATAGTGTTTTTTAAAAGGAAAATGGTGACGTATTATTGATGTCACCCAATTTGATTCAATTAAAATGAAACTCTTTAAAACGCATTTAAAATGCACAATGTAACTTTAAAACAAACGAGTGTACACCAAAGTTTATGTGTATACTCAAGTGTGTGCGGGTAGATCAAGCAAACAATCACAATGTCAAAATAGCTAACACCTGTGAAACAAATGCTTTTGCAAAAAGATTTTAAAACAACAAATGAAAGCATTACTAACCAATTATATTGGATAGATAAATATCCTATGCTTGAGGAAGGGAAAACCATATATAACTAGAATTTACCCTATGATGATGCTAAAAATACATAAGGTAGATGTGTGCAGTAATATATATCCTTGATGAACCAAGGGGGATGAGAAATTGTCAATAGAAACCTTATACAAAGGCACACTAGTCAAAACACAGAATCTATACCCAACATAGGGATGGTTGGCTTATTGCAAAATTGTTAACAAATCTCATAAAATAAACTGTTCATCCACAGTTACCTGAGATAAGATCTATACTTTAAAATAGAAGCAATATTGCAATTATCATTTAGACCCGGGTAGGAGAAAGCATCCAAAAGAAGTTGCCACTCTAACTCACGGGGTCATACACTTGTGGGTGTTGTAAATGGTGTACTCACCTACGTGTAGGTAACTCCTTTTCTATTGGTAAGAGGAAATTTGCCATCAACCATAGGATCAACTGTAACACGAAGTCCATTGTTTACTTGGCCTTCTGTGAATGTTGTTATGCTTTTTATGTTAGTAAGACGGATAGGCGTTTTAGGGACCGTATTTACCAACATTTATACGCTATTAAGAATAAGAGGAATGATAATGCCCTCTCTAAACACATTCTGAAAAACTGTGGCCATAGTTTCAAATTTATGGGGATTGATAATGTAAAATGTGATGTCAGGGGCGGCCCACAATCTTTAATCTTAGAGACCCGTGAGTTAGAGTGGCAACTTCTTTTGGATGCTTTCTCCTACCCGGGTCTAAATGATAATTGCAATATTGCTTCTATTTTAAAGTATAGATCTTATCTCAGGTAACTGTGGATGAACAGTTTATTTTATGAGATTTGTTAACAATTTTGCAATAAGCCAACCATTCCTATGTTGGGTATAGATTCTGTGTTTTGACTAGTGTGCCTTTGTATAAGGTTTCTATTGACAATTTCTCATCCCCCTTGGTTCATCAAGGATATATATTACTGCACACATCTACCTTATGTATTTTTAGCATCATCATAGGGTAAATTTTAGTTATATATGGTTTTCCCTTCCTCAAGCATAGGATATTTATCTATCCAATATAATTGGTTAGTAATGCTTTCATTTGTTGTTTTAAAATCTTTTTGCAAAAGCATTTGTTTCACAGGTGTTAGCTATTTTGACATTGTGATTGTTTGCTTGATCTACCCGCACACACTTGAGTATACACATAAACTTTGGTGTACACTCGTTTGTTTTAAAGTTACATTGTGCATTTTAAATGCGTTTTAAAGAGTTTCATTTTAATTGAATCAAATTGGGTGACATCAATAATACGTCACCATTTTCCTTTTAAAAAACACTATGAGCCTGCGCTCTGGTTATGCTGAAGAAGCTTCCGTTTTAACAGAAGCGAAAACGTGTGTTATTTGCTTTAAATAAACTCCGTTTCATTTTTTGGAACCTACGACTCATTTGGACTCCTTTTTTACTTGTTTTAGCTTCAGTTCCTTTTTTGTCATATAAAGAAATGAGGTTAATGACACCCCTGGTGGGTCTGTGTGACGGCTATATGCATAGATGGCTGTAGCTGTGAGCAAATGCGCATCAAATAGTATTTTATAGGTTCTTATGTAAGTAGTAGGCTAGCTGCCCCTTCTGGGTCATTTTAAGCCTAGCCAGTTTCCCTTCTAAAGGGGAGCATCAAACCGTGTAACTTGTCTGTGAGGTAAACACCTTAACCATTATACCAATCCCCAGCCCTACAGAAATGCTGGTACTTTTTAGAGTAGCTACCAAGCTTTTGTCTTATATGACTGTATGGAAATCAGGCCATTCCTGTTTGTGTAAGTTAAGAAGTGATGGGTCCTGACTGGAACATCGTTCTCATTTCTTACAGCCCCATTGGGTGCAGTGCTCAGTTTGTCGTTGGTATACTGTGGAACGTTTGTAAATCTCATAGAGCCAAATAAGATATTAAGGAGCAAAAATACACCCTTAACTCAACTGTGGAAATTCAGTTCCATACAGAAGTGCTAGGAAATGAATGACCTCTGTGGACACCATATTGCAGTGAAGGTCATAAGGTCATAGCAGATGATGTAATCACTTATGACTCCCTAGTATTTCCTGCTGCTCATAAAATAGTTGCAGCCCCATCACTGAAAATTATAGTAAGAAAGGCATTTCTTTTAGCAAGCAGTGTTATTTCTTTAACAGCTTGTTCTGAGTTTTAGTTTTAGCAGAATATAACTAGTACTAACATACTGACACTCAATTAAATGTTTAAGCTGGAGAATTAATAGAATGTCAATTACGGATGAATGAGTCATTTTTTTTGTTTCATAGAGAAAGTTGAACTGCAGGAAAGCACATTTCATTGCAGCATTAGTGAAGTGATTGCTAGAAGAAAACAGTTAATTTGTCAGAATTTCTTTCTTTCTTTTTTTTCCTTTATTTAAGCACACCATTACCTGCCTCTATCCTGAAGTTACTTCTATTATTATTACAACACCAGACTTTGAGAAAATACCAACAATGTCGTTTTTAGTAGCACAATGAAATGTCTTGTATGGTGACAGTGAACTCCGGCAAATTCTAAATCAATACCCAAGTTGTTGGAGAGATAAACTCTTCAGAAAGAAGCACACCTCTTGAGTAAAACAGAATCTACTAGGCAACTAGCAGAATGAGAATATAGATGAGTTTACATGAAAACAAATGTAAAAGTACACAGATATCATTAAGCATGCAAAAGAGCAGAAATCCAGCAAAAAGACCAGACTGACATAGCAAAGGGACTGTAGAAGAGGGACTTTCTAGGAGACATGCCCAAGGCTGTACTGTTGCCCCATCTGCAGGCACTTCTCTGGTGTGAGAGATGAGGTGTCTCATGTATGGGGAGAGGAGGCCATGAATCACTGGACCATCTCTCCCTCTAAGACATCACCAGTGCCACTATTGCTATTCCAGAGATTCCCATAAATAAGGAAGAGTTGGATTGTGTTAGACTCCAGACGGGTATAGAACAAAGGCATAACCCCCCATTTGCACATCTCCATAGTCTTTAATCTAACCTGGTACAAATTAGTCCCTGCATGGATGCGCCAACAGTGGAAAATAAGGGGACTGCTGGGATTGTTCATACAGAGGAGCAACATGGAACCACAAAGGAAGCATAAGCAACTTCTTATATGGGGAATCTAGGGATGATAATATTTAAATATTACATTGGCAAGTTTAGGATCGTTCCCCTCAGCAAGTAGCATAGTTCAGGATACCAATATCTCTCACAGTAAAATCAGGCTCACTCATAAATTAATCAGGATTCCCTACACTTTACCAATGCAAACTATGATGCAATAAACTATATACTTATGAAAACAGACTGTGATAATACAAAATCCTACTAGGAGAGATTGTACGTTAGGTATCGTTTTGAAAAACCTAGAATCTTTCTGCTCTCTACCTGTGGTTACTTCCTAAGTAATTAACACAGATTGTGATCTAAGAGTGTACTCAGTCACACAAAAAGCATCCCTCGTTCACTATGGCAAATAAAACTATGATGTTATAAATGACATAGTTCTGAAAATGCACTAGGCAAGGGTGTAGCCAGGCCTACTCTTTGTACTTTACAGAATACATTTCTTCTTTGCATCACTCAAAAACACTGTAGTCATTTCAGGCTATATTATGCCTAGAACTGTTTAAAGTGAAATCTGTAACAGACAGGATTACTAATCTAAAAGCAGTATTTTAATAGTTATAAAGGGGACCATTGAAATTATTTGTAGATATATTAACTGCTGGGGGGCAACATATTCAAAGATGCTTCCAATTTTTTAAATGCCAAGTAGGTTGAGAGGCAGTGGAAAGAATCTTTCACTACAAAGTGGAATTTTCTGGCTACACCCCTTGGCAGTAGGTTGCTGTCCTCGAGCACCCATACAATTCTATTCAGGATACTGCTGATGAGTTCAGTAATATTATTAACTTATACCTTCAAGTACATACAAATATAGATAATTAAAAAAATATTTGTGAAATTACAGAATTAATAAGATAAACAACAGAAAACAGAAGTGCTACTTACACTTCAAAAATTACCCTTATAAAAAAACTAGATTAAATATAGAAACTACTTACTTTTCTTATCAAATAAAACTCTAACTACAAACTTAGCTCAACAGTTCATAAGCTCATAGGGTTCATACTAGGCTAATGACTACCAGAGTATTTACAAGCCTAGCCATGCAAACCAACCCAGTTTTGTTCTAGCATTCCTTGAATGCCTATATGGTGGGGATGTTAGTAATGAAGTAGCTAAGGGTTATATGTGTGCATATGTTAGTCAGGGATTAATTTATTTACTGTTGACCTCTGTCCATCAGAGACATTGGGGACAGGCCAGGGGTGAATCTGCAATTTCCATTCAGTGACCAAGGTTTGAACAGGCTCAGGGGTGACCTCTGCTTCACATAGATTTAGGGGAAATTCTGTGAGACTCATATTTGTACCTCCAGCAGGTTCTATTTATGCTGCAGACAAAGTTCAGGTCCTTTGATCTGGTGTTTTTAGTGTTGTTTGTTTTGTGGTTCTGCAAGAGATCCATCCGAACTGGACCCAAGGACGTCCTATATGTTAGGCATAGATTGCATCTCAGTAACCTTTAGAAGACTGAGTACAGAGATAGTAACATAAGGTGATTTGTGTTGGACAGGGTATTCATACCCTGTATTTTCCTAGTGAGGAACCTTTGAGGGCTTTCCAACTATTGCAAATGCCTGGCTACGTATATGCCATAGGGGCATTGTACTTGATGATAAGTCTGATAAGAACTTAGTAAAGGGACACTATGACTTCCTTGGACCTGGATGCCATACCCTTGCTTATGGGTTGGGTGACATAGAATGATTTTCTTCTTATCTTAGCTATGTGTTGGTTGCAGATTATTGTCTACATATATTCCCAAATCCCTAATTATTTGGTTAACTCTTAGGGGTATGTTATCGATGAAGTAATTAGCTTGGGTGGATGCTTTCCCAAAGGGCACTATAATCATTTCTTTGCACTGAGTTTTAATCTTTGTTTTCTGCACCAATTTACAGTACAATGCCTTTGACATTAGCCTTGACTTCCAAGAAGTAGATGTTAAATAGGAGTGGGCCCAACACAGAGCCCTGGGGCACTCTGCTGGTGACTGTCTGTCTCACCGATCCTGACTTATTGGTTCCTAGCTGTGATCCAGCTGCCAACCAGCAAGTTATGCAGGGATTTTCAGCTAGTTCTAAGAGTTTGTCAACAATACCTGATTGGGGTATTGTTTCAAACACCTTGACCAGGTCAACATAGGTGGTATGCACCACTTTCACCTTATCCATAGCCATGGTGAGCCTCTTGAAGAAGCCTGCCAGGTTAAGTAGGCAAGACCTTCCCTTAGCAAATCCAAACTGGGATGGGTCCAGTGTCTATAGGTTTTCAACGTCCTTGCCAATCATTTCCATGATAGTTCATTCCATGGCTTTGCATATTAGACATGTCATACTGATGGGTCTGTAGTTCCCTGGGTCAGTTGATGGTCCACCCATATGAAGGAGTATTACCGTTGCAGCCTTCCATTTACGTGGCATGTAACCTGTTTTGAGGCTGTGGTTGAAGAGTGCCTCAAATGGTCCTCCTAGGTCATGTTTTAGGCTATTTAGGATACAATTGAGGATATTGTCTGGGCCTAATAAAGCAGTGTTTTTGGCCTTAGTGAGCACATGCAGGGCCTGCTCCCTGTTGATAGTTGGGAGTGGGATATGCTACAAAGGATTTCACAGGGGGTAGTGGGGGTAAAGTTAGAGCTAAATTTGTCAGCCAGTAGATTTGCTATGCCACCCTGGTCAGTGAAGGTTGTGCCAATTACCACCAGTTCTGCACAATGTAGAGTATTACCTTTAAGGTTCCTGACATAGCTTAAGAAGACCTTTCGATTGTCCTTAGCTTGGGGAGTTATCCTGACCTTGTAATTGGGCTTGTTAGACTTTTTTAAACCTCTTAGTTTCTTATTTGGTTGAATCACATACATCTTGTCTATATGAGTGGTCCTCCTTCTGATTTTGGCCATGACTTTTTTTTTGTTATATAGCCTATTGAGGTAAGGATTCCACCAATGTGGTTTGTTTTTGATGTTAGATCTGGGCTGACTTCTGGTAAGTATGGAAGCCTAAATGCAGCCATTTATATGTTTGCACAGGGTTTCTGTAATAATTGTGCATAGGTAGCTGTATTCTCATGGTGTTTTGACAAACTGTCTCTTAATAGAATGTAGTTTGTTTTAGTATAGTTCCTAAATGTTATGGGTTTAGTTGGATCTTCTGGGTTGAATTTTATTCAGAGTGAGACAGCTTTACTTCACCAATGAGGATGTGATATGGGGGGGGGGGTACACCGCTCTCCCATGTTAGTGATTACTAGGTCCAATATGTTTGATCCTCTGGTTGGAGAGTGCACTACGTGGTCCAGGGTGTTTGTGTTGATGAAGTTCAGGAAATGCTGTACCTGTGAGTTAGAGACATTGTACATTTCCTAGTTTATAGAGTGGTAGTTAAAGTCCCTCATGAATAGAGTATTTGTTTGTATGGTGAGTGAGGTAAGAGTTATAAGCTTCATGGGTCATAGAGGGCAACCTGTAGCTGGCCAGTACATGGTAGGGAGCCTTGTCTATGGAGACTTGGACATGGATGAACTCCAGAGCACCACCCTGTTTAACCAACCTACAGTTGTATTTGCTATTAACACAGATTGAAACACCTCCACCTTTACCCCCTCTATGTGCTGCTATTGGTCTAAACGTGTGGAAGGCACTGTAGCCTTCCACTGCTGGAAGTACTTTTTGTGGCTTTAAACCAAGCCTCGGTAACAGCAGAGATGTCTACATTCTCCAGAGTTAGGAGAGCTTGTAGGGTATGAAGTTTTGTTGTTTAGGCTCCTAGTACTGAACAGTAACACCTTAAGGTTGCTTTGATTTCTTTGCTATATTGGTAGTTTTGTCATTTTGACATTGCCTAAAAAAGGCTGTAAGGGGATGGATAGAATTTTAGCTAATATCCAAAAACCAGGGGGGACAAGTGCAGACCATCCTTGGCAAAGAAAACTGACCCGTTAACCATGTCCTCCCAGGCTGATAGATATTGAATTTCCCTGGACTGATATCAGAAACTAAGCCAATTATTAAAATCAATCATTTTTTTGTTCATACTGTGGCATCATCCATGGTGCCGGCAGAATGCTGCTCAATGCAAGGCACATTCCTGTCTATGACATACATTTAGAGAGATCTATAACGTCTCTTTTCATATAGTCTGGTGAGGTACTCCTTAGATCATTTACACCCACATTTAGAGTGACAGAATCATACTGATAACTGTGCTGCAGTGACCTGAGTGCATAAACGATATTGCAATTCCTAGCTCCAGATAGGCAACTAACTGTTACATTGTCCTTGTCCATCCTGGTGGGAGAAGTATCTGTGTGTCATGCAATAGTATCTCCTGTGGCAAGCATACTAGGTACTGCGATTCGTGCCTTATGAGCTTTGTTCTTGGGGGATCACTGGGTGTAGGCTTGTGTGTGGTGTTAGGTGCTGCTTTTGGTGCATGCTTTAATGATTGCTGAGGGTAGGTGCTGCAGTTTAATGGCTTAGGAGGTCTTTTGGGTTTGCAGAGGTTTCTTTTAAGTGCCTCGGTATATGAAGGTCTATATGTGTGTGTGTGGTGAGAGGGATGTGTGAATGACATAGTGTGTTTATTTTTGACAACCTTGTTTGTAATCGAAAGTTTTGCTTCTGATGAAGTTAAGTATGTACATCTATTGGATACTGTGTTAATTTCTTTAAGGATTAAAAGATTGCCTGAATACATGACATAATTGCTACATTGTCTCAGGATGCCCATATCTACCAAGCTGGCCACAGAGACATAAGGAAACTGCAAATGCAGAACTTGTATTAGGCTTGGGCTATTATGGCTTAGGGTCTTAGTTTTAATGGGGGTCACCTGAGTGGTGTCTAGGGTTAAGGCTAGATATTAGGTAGCGTTATGATCTTAGTGCTGTATGACACTATCTAATTGCCCTAAGCTTAGCTCCACACAAAGCCTTTCTGTATCACTGGTTAAAGTCCTAAGAACTAGTTTTATAGGTTAGCTACTATACAGGGTACTGCTAACCATTACTGAGTGGTGAATAGCTCTGCAAAAATGCACCTGATTTATAGCAGACAGAACAAGTTGAAAATTGAATACCATGCCCTCTGGCCAATAAATGACTACACTTTAACCTCCCTGGAGTACCTCCTAACTCAGAGAGCAGGTAAACACCTTCTGCCACAAGATGGCTTATTCTGGAACTTCTTAATGTAAAAGCACAGTAAAAGTAGTTCTCAAGTGCAGATTAGCATCCAACTAAGTCCCAAAAAAGCCCTATGACTGATGAAACAATCACAATTTAAGCCTCCCAACTTGGACAGACCAGGCTACCTTTCTACTGCCTCTAGAATTGTAGTCCGAGCATTCTTAACGTAAAACCACACTTTAGGTAGACAAATATGAAAAGGTATTGGAAACAAATCAAATAACTGGCTACAACAAGTAATTTTCACTTTGAGCATCCCTGTGCATTTTCCAACTTGGACTGACCAGGCTACTTTGCTACTGCCTCTAGAATTCCCAGCCTTCTTAATGTAAAAACACACTTTGGTTGGCCAAAAGTGAGAAGGTACCAACTAGCTACAGGAAGTAATTGCCACTTTAAACTCCCTTGTGTGTTTCCCAGCTCAGACAGACCAGGCTACCTTTCTACTCTCACTAGAATAGTGGTCAGAGCCTTCTTAATGTAAAAACATACCTTAGCTAGACAAAAGTGAAAAGATATTGGAACATGGGTACCAAAACCATAGGACAAGGGATGTCGAGAGCCCACCACTTTCAACAGCTGTCCAATGTGCTTTCCAACTGCCGCCAGATAAACTATTACATAGATTCATTCACATTGACATTTCCATGGTACCCTCAAGCTCAGGCAGCTGGAAAAAGACAATTTGAGTAATAAATCTTTTTCTGGCTGTCCAAGCTTGCTATTACCATATAAATGCTTATGCAAGTGTTTCTGAGGCACCAATCAACTTTTTTTCATCAATCATTTTTTGATAAAGCCACAAATAACAGGAGATTGAGTGTTCAGAACCAGGGACAATTTTTAACTATTACTTAGCCATTTAAAATTTCAACATAACAGGTTTTGAATCATGATGCATTTTCTGAACAATGGAAGTATGAAACTTTAATTACTAACATTATTGACTGACTAATCATTTGCATACTTCTCAACTTTTGCTTAAGAATTCTGGATAAAGTGAAAAATAATGGTGGGGGATAAAGGGCTAAAATCAGCGAGAGATTTTAAATATTACTCTTATAAACCTAGAAAGCTACTAGAATAACAGGTTTTGCATTAGCATGCATTTTTTCTGAAGGATATAAAGTCTGAATCTTAAATGTTTGTCCTCCATGGTTTGCCAGAAAATCACTGATTTTATGAAGAACACACCAATAGTGTCAGGCAATAATCTGTACTTTCTGTGAAATTCTGATAGTTGAGAGATATGATCCAGAATGATTTACCATAAAATCAGATATTTTACAAGGGACAGGGCAAAAATATGAGGCAAAATCAAGGAGGTCCTTCAGAATTTTGGACAGTTTATCTATTGATTGATTGATGTTTATTTAACAGGTAAATGGGGTGGTCTGTTGACCTTTCTCAGACACAACCCAGGATCAATAGCAGTAAAGACAACACTTGACAAAAGCACAATAAGACATTACATTCATGTACATACTTCGTACAGTTGCAAGGTATATTCTTCAAGTGAAGACTAACTTCCATATATTAGTGCAGGCCTGCGTGTTTTCTGCCTTTCACCCAATGAATACCAGGATGGTCTTTTTTCCACAGAGGTACATTTCACTGGAGCTATACTGACTTACAATGTAGTAATCATTTTGCTGTATTTAATTATTCATTCATGCACTTACACCCATTTTATGCTGTTCAGGATCATTATGGGTATGGACAGAGAATTCCTGACAGGCTATGGAAGTAAGCCATTAAAACAGTTTACATTCATAAATACACCAAGGCCAATGAATCTTATGACCATTCATGTCTTCCCAGTACCCTCCCTCAGGCAGCATCTCCTTTCCTCCAGGAGGGCCATAGCAGTAAAACCCAGTGTAAATTTATGGATACTCATTCAGTCACTTGTTTACGTTTAAAGTACAATAGTGAATCACACTGCTTAATATGTAGGGGAAGTTTGCTCCAAAGGTATGGGAGCTGCTGTCTTATAAGCATGCCTCCCTACTGTACTGTATTTATCTGTTGGTGAAGATTTAGTTCCCTGGTTCTAATACTGGTGAAGATATTAGACATGTGGTGAGACAGGAAGATTAGGACAACTGGGGCACTAATGGTGCAATGAACAAGACAGATCTCCCTTCAAATGTTTGTAAGACACCGAGTAAAGGTTGAGAGTTTCCAGCCTCTCTTGGGAGCTCAGGAACTTTGGGCTTGTGATTTTATTGGTTATGATACTTTGGGATCTAACTTTCTGATATGTTTATTGAGATACATCCCAAGGGGGGGGGGGGGGATAATCAATGCTGACTATAAAGGAGTGATTACCTCTTTATACTTAGGCTATTTCCTTGACCATTAGGTTGGCTAAATAAAAAGATTTCCACACAACTGTTGTTACATGATAGTCAAAAGTCAGGGAGCTATTAGCCCAAGTTTCTTGGTCCATGATAAAATATTTGTTTTGTAATGGTGTGTTGGCTACCAAAGTGACAATACATTTTTCAGCATTTAGTTTGAGCTCATTTTTTAATACACCAAAGGTTTACAAGGGCGAGTTCATCCAGGAGAATTTGAGTATTATAAAGTGACTTAATAACAACCTCCAGTTTGCAATCATCTACTAACTTTGTTAAGCCAGAGGTCTTAGTTCTCCACTTGGAGATATGAGGAGTGAATACCAAAAGAGAGAGGTCCCAGCACTGAGCCCTAAAGGACACCATTGCACCATTGGTCACTTTCATATTTGCTGATGAGGCATCTGCAACTCTCACAGTGTGGACTCTTATCTTTCAGTTAGTTTGCTATCTATCTTACCTCAAATGGACCATTTTTAAAGCAGTCAGCTTTAATATGATGTCAGCATGTGAAATGGTGTTGAAGACCTTTGCCTGATCAAGATACACCATGTGCACTGCATGGTCACCATCTGCAGCCTCTATAACTCTTTTGAAGTTTAACGGGTTAACTGGACAGGCTCTACCCTTCATAAAGCCAAACTGCTGGGGTTCAAGTCTAACAAGAGTCTTGATATCACAATTTATGAGTTTAATTATGATACCACACCCCTTGGCTTTGCAGATGAGGCTTGTAAGGCTGATAGGACTTCAACTACCCAGGTCAGTTGTAAAGCTACTCTTATGAAGAGGCATCACCACTCATCAGGGACAAAGCCAGAAGCCAGACATAAATTAAACAGCTTGAGGAGTGTCTGCAAGGGCATGTTTAACAGTATTATGCAACCAGATATATGATACGCAGTAGTAAATAAGCATGCAATTATAACGATTGTTGCATTCCAGAAATCTGACAAAACCAAGCATATTGCATGCTTTTTTTCTTGTTCGGTGTTATAAAATGTTTTATGGAGAGTAACAAATCTTGTTGATAAGCTGTGCGATGTACTAAAATGGCCCAGTCCCTGACAGTACTGAATATTTTGACTCTGGCCTATAGTGAATTTAACCTCTTGGAAAAGGATTTCATGTGCCTCCTGCTGTCCGTTGTTCCCCCACTGTGACCTGACTTTCACCCCATCTTGGCCTTGCCATGCCATTTAGACAACTTTTTTTTTCTTCTTTTCTCATATTTTGTTGTACATTTCAGATTTTTCCTACATTATTTCAATATATTCTAACTGTCCACAATCACACCATAACAACTGAGAGGAAACAATCAAATTAAGCCAGAGATCTCACCCTACACACAAAACCTATGGGATTACAGATACTCTGGGTTGCATTTTACAGCTTTTTTTACCAAACTTTTTGAGACAAGAATGGCCTGAACAAAAATGTTGGCTAAAGAAAGAAATTGATTCCTACTCTTCATCTTCTTCCTGCATCCTTTCACCACTCCCTAAATGGCCACGACTGCAGTGTAATAACTGTGGAGGAAATAACAGAATTAAGCTGATAGTCTGGACAGTGCTGGGGCCTCTAAAGCCATGGAATTCTAGATGCTGTGAGGTACATTTTAGAACTCTCCCCCATGCCTTTTAGTTAAAATTATGGCCTGGACAAAAATCATGACTAACTGAAGAAATTCAGTCTTATTTTTTCTTTCAAGGAAGAAATAAGCTATGACCAAGGCTTAATGATTAGATTTAATAAAACAGTAGTTCCCAATAAGCTGAGAAGATAAATGCTTGCAAAAATAAAGGAGTCATACCTTAGAAAAGTGTTTATTTCCCTGTCCAAAAAAAAGATAATCACCTTCTGTATATTCCCCTGATGTTAGATTGGGATGAAGGTAAATGAATAAATGGCATCAGTCCCTCAGTTGTATATTTCAATTTGTTGCTGTCATACCTCATACAGCTTGTCCCTTCACCCCTACCTACCCCTGAAAGACAGCTACTGTTTGTGTATCCATCTGAGAACCAAAATATAGTGACATATTTTAAATTGTTGATCACAGGTGTATATTTACAATATGCCACCTTACCCCACCTCCCAAAGTTAGCCACCTGTCTACACTTCTGATATGTGATTGTGAGAAAAGTGAAAAAAATCACAATCATGCATTCTAGCCTGTTGCTCCTAGACACTACAGAGCCCCTACACAAGCTATTTGTTGTGTGCATACCTGTGCATTATAATTGCATGAAAAGTTAAAGAAATAATTACCACAGCGTCACAGCACCACAAAAGCCGGTGACTTTCTGTGCATAACTCTGAGGTTTAATTGTGAGGAAAATTCAAGAAATAATGATCACACTTTTCCCAGTCCCAAACAACTTATAGTGTCTTCTGTATTTACCTCTGAGGTTTGATTCCAAGGTTTAACTCTAATGTTTGACTGTGAGGAGGATTTAAGAAATAATAATCTCATGGCTACCATCCACCACCACCCATAAACACTATAAAAGCTATAGCAACCTTCAATGCACACTTCTGAGCAGGGCCAGTTGTACAACAGGTGAATCCAGGGCAGAACCATCAATAAGTCATTGTCAAACTCTACTTCTCCAACCTGAATTGTGGACGCTGCCAGGCTCTAGATGTTCTATGATGTATTTTATGTCTTATTTTTGAAAGCTAATGACTTGTAGTGTAGTTTAAGTACCTCTTACAAATGTTAAGCTCCAGTCACATAACAGAGCATTTACTGCAATAAACTTTCACCACAAAATAGCAGTGGGAAACTGTTAAACACTTCATCATTTAGACTTTTTTTAAAGTCCAATTGAAGTGTTTAATAGCCTGAATAAAGTGTTTAACAGCTTTCTAGCACTCTTCTGTGGTGGTTGTTCTCTGTGTGGTACGGTCATTGTGTTTATTACAGCACTACTACACTTTTTTCTCTAACGTTTAAATGTATTACTCCTCAATCACATACCATGCAAGTGCAACATTAGCTTCATTTGTACATGTCTATGAAATTCATGTGCAGTCATTCCAAATGTAATTCATATTTACATTATATACATTTTGTGTCATGGATATGCTTCTATTATGGTAGCAGACAGCTCAAAATTATCCCTTTAGACCACTAAGTTCCCCTTTTGCCTTCTGCCCCCACAGCCTTCAGCAGCTTCCAGCACCTCTGTATTGGAAACAAATCAAATAACTAGCTGCAACAAGTAATTCTTAATTTTACTCTCCCTGTGCGTTTTCTGACTGAGACTGACCAGGCTACTTTACTACTGCCACTATAATAGCAGTTTGTGACTTCTTATTGTAATAACGTACTTTGGTTGCCCAAAAGTAAAAAGGTACCAACTAGCTACAACAAGTAATTGCCACTTTAAGCTCCCTAGTGTGTTTTCTAGCTTGAACAGACCAGGATACCTTTCTACTCCCAATAGAATTGCAGTGCCAGCCTTCCTAATGTTAAAACGTACTTTAGCCAAAAGTGAAAAGATATCTGAAACAAATCAAACAAACTACAGCAAGTAATTCTCACTTTAAGCATTGTTGTGCACTTCCCAGCTTGGACAGAGCAGGCTACCTTTCTACTCCCACTAGAATTGCATGAATTAATGTAAAAACACACTTTAATTAGCAGAAACTGAAAAGGTATGAGAAACAAATCTAACAACTAGCTACAAGTTATTGAAAAAGTTCAAAGCAATAATTAAATAGGTGAATGTAACATGGGTAACCAATTAAATTCTTATCAATCATGTTAAATAAAATGTTTGCATGTGGACATGGTAACAAATCATTTAAAAAGATGACATTTCCTTAATACAATGAATTTAAATGGATCAAACCTCATTTAGTTGTTTCCACATTTGGATGAAACATCACTCAGCTGACTGTCTCATATTTGCATTTACCCTGTAATAAGCATGTAGAAAAATGTACAAATAAACAAAGAAGTTGAAGTACTTTTCAGGGGTCTGTGTCTTTCCCTGCTTACTATATTTACTAACTCCAAGGTCAGAATACCTTGGAATAAAATTAATATTTGTTTGATCACTAAATGTGAATTTACACCTCCCTACAAAGTTGTGCAACTTCAACATGTGTATGCAGAGAGTGAATATGTGAGGAAGAGCCCACACACTGAGGGTTACATAGGCGCCGTATGCAAGAATATTGCCTTAAAGTACTGTTGAACACATGGTGTTTCTATCATCTATAATTTGAATAAGCAATGTTTTAACTTCTTGCAGTCCAGAGTTTGATTCCCATAGCTTCCATTTGCCTACAGTCTAACTCTGAAAAAAATCACTTAACTAGACTGTGGTCCCTGAATGATCCAGAAAAAGATCCATGTGGATTAGTTATGTACCCCAGTTAACAGATGCAAGCAAACAAACAAAGCAAAAAAGCAGTTGGTTAAATGAAGTTTAAACCATATTATTTCAAAGTAGTAATATTTAACCAAATAGGATTTCAATAGGTATGCCCCTAATCTTTGACTGCTCTAGTGGTCCCAATTTACAAAGAGGGGTTCACACCAGACCCAAGCAAGTTTAGATCCATTAGAATGACCAGTAATCTATGCAAATGTATAGAAAGAGTCATAACAGAGCCTGTGCAAAAATGACACGGGAGACTAATTTTGAAAGATATAGTACAGATTGGTTTGCTAAGGGGAGATTTTGTCGTTTGAATCCTGTAGCATTTTTTGAGAAGGTAACAGCAGCAATTGATGGAGGGCTGAAGGACTAGGCCACCTACCTTGACCTTACTAAGGCATTTAACACAGTTTTACATAAAGGAATAACTGACAAATTAAGCATTAAATGTTAATCTGTATATAACTCAGTGGGTAAAACTCTGGCTAAGTAACAGGGCACAACAATTCTTTGTGGCAGCATTCCTGTAGAGATTGCTACCAGTGTCTAACAGGTCTCTATATTGAAATATTTCCTATCGAGTTTTGTATATAATACCTCTGGTATTTCTCGAGTCAGCCTCAAGGCTTTTCATTGGTGGCTATGCCTAGAACATCTCCAAATGGAAGTCTCATAGGTAACATCCTGATAAGATGCCCAAACCATTTAATTTGGCTCCTTTCAACCTTTTGGTGCAGTGGTTGCATTTCCAAGTTCTTTTTAAAGCAGTTTGTATGTCATAGAGTTGAAGTCCATAAATCCAGAAGAGAATCCAAATTTCTGCTACTTGTACCCATTGATTCAATGGGTCAGTACTTGCAGCTCATGACTCCAGATTCAGATGGAGCTGGGCCTGGCTATTAGAATAGTTTTGTTTGACTACTCAGTTTACTACTTTATCAAAACAGACTGGTTCAACTAGACTGTGGCTTCTGCCTCAGCTCACTAGTCAGTTGCATACTCTTCCATGTCCGTACTTGTGAACATTTCAGGTACGGCTTCTATCCTTCTCCTAGTATTATGGTTTAATTGTATAGCAATTGCTCATGTTTAAATGGTATTTGGACATGTTCTTCTCTTATGTTCTTCTCTTAAACTAAACAAGTTTAGTTAATAATTAGAAATAGCTATTAAGTACTATTTATGTTCTGGTCAAATTTAGGGCGGCCACGGTGGTGCAGTGGTTAGCATTGTCACCTCACAGCAAGAGGTTCTCTGGTTTGATCCTCAGCTGGGGTGCCTTCTGTGCAGAGTCTGCATGTCCTCCCTGTGGTCGCGTGGGTTTCCTCTGTGTGCTCCGGTTTCCTCCCACATCCCAAAGACATGCTGCAGGTGGATTGGACACTCTCAATTGGCCCTAGGTGTGAGCGCATGTGTGTGCCTTCTGTGGAAGGTTGGGCACCGGGCTGGCAACTTGACACTGTAAAACTCCACTGCCAATCATGAGCGGACAGGTGATCTGCTGTGGCAACCCCTAACTGGGAAAAGCCAAAAGAAGAAGAAGATGTTCTGGTCAAATTTAGGCTTGTTGCTCATAGTATGTATTAAATGCTGCTTATATGAGATTTTCATCTGCAAATATAAATTTTTGTTAAAGCATTATAATAAACTTGACTAATCATACAGTCACAAATTCTGTCACTGAACTTTGGGCCAAGGTGCTCTGGAATTAATTACACATGTACATCTTTTTTGTCTTTGAACCTGGTGCTTGGTATAGAAAATCCCTAACTTGAGGCCAGTCTTCCCGGTCACATTCCTTCAGCTCCTGTGAAACCACTGAAGTCTCACAGTAAGATTATGTCGTATTATACTGCTATGGCTAAAATGTAACTTGTGCACAAGGAACAGCAGATGTCATTCACTGCTGCTTGTAGCTTATTTAGCTGTTAATAATATGACTTTTTAACTTCTTATTGCACTTCAACTTAATGTTTTTGTCTCACAAGAAGATCTAAAGGATTCCACATATAATTAAGTTAAACAAGTAAATTATTCACAGTTGTGACAATAATCAAGCAATACAACAAATTCAGATGAAGCATAGTGAAAATAAACAACAGCAAAATCTTGTTGCCATCACTGCAGGTTGTAACAAAACTGTTACTACTACCACTAGGTCTTTCTGTATAACATGTCTATATAGACAGGTTGACAGACGAGATCAGACAGGAGTCCCCGTGGACTATGTTGTTTGCAGATGACATTGTGATCTGTAGTGAGAGTAGGGAACAGGTGGAGGAGACCCTGGAGAGGTGGAGATATGCTCTAGAGAGAAGAGGAATGAAGGTCAGCAGGACAGAATATATGTGTGTGAATGAGAGGGTGGATAGAGGAATGGTGAGGATGCAGGGAGGTGGCGAAGGTGGATGAGTTTAAATACTTGGGATCAACAGTTTAGAGTAATGGTCAGTGTGGAAGAGAGGTGAAGAAGAGAGTACAGGCAGGATAGAGTGGGTGGAGAAGTGTGTCAGGAGTGATTTGTGACAGACGAGTACAAGTAAGAGAGAAAGGGAAGGTCTACAAGAGGGTAGTGAGACCAGCTATGTTATATGGGTTGGAGACAGTGGCATTGACAAAAAGGCAGGAGTCAGAGCTTGACGTGGCAGAGTTGAAAATGTTAAGATTGGCACTGGGTGTGACGAGGATGGACAGGATTAGGAATAAGTATATTAGAGGGTCAGCCCAGGTTGGAAGGTTTGGAGACAAAGCCAGAGAGGCAAGATTACATTGGTTTGGACATGTGCTGAGGAGGGATGCAGAGTATATTGGGAAAAAGATGCTAAGGATGAAGATGCCAGGTAACAGGAAAAGTGGAAGGCCTAAGATAAGGTTTATGGATGTGGTGAGAGAGGACATGCAGGTGGTTGGTGTGACAGAGCCAGATGCAGAGGACAGGAAGAAATGGAAACAGATGATCTGCTGTGGCGACCCCTGTCTGTGTGCCTGTGGCAGCCGAAAGAAGAAGAAGAAGAATACATGAACTCAAATCAAAACAAGGTTACTGCTTCTACATAAAAGTCAGAAGAATAAAAGCTCAAAAACATAACATTTACTTTCTTCATCTCCACAATACTCAGAGAAAATCATTTCCAGCTTGAATTCAGCATGTCTGTATTTTTAAGTCATTTCTTCAACATTCACATTAGTGCTCAGCTGCGTGAAGCATTTATAGAGTTTCCTCTTGTAGCTTTGATTCAGTTCACCCTTCAGCTTACTCTTCAGTCACAACATTGTGTTGATGTAACTGTTTTTGACTTTGCTTCAATCCAACAATCCTCTGTCTCTCAGCTAATAAAACCATAATGTTCCACCTGGATGCACTATCTCTCACCTATAGGAACATAAATCTCTGTATTTTTCCTTTTCATAGAAAACATTTAGAAACATATCCAACACCAATTGACCCCAGCGGTGTCACTGATACATGGTCATAGGAAGTTCCAGATATGTGGCCAAAACTACTACTCATCCCACATGACACTCATCAATCTGACAGTCTATGTACATTGCATATGGAGTCTCTACCTACCTTGCTTTGCAAAAACAAGATAATAGCAGTAAGTCCAGTACAGTAGCCATGCAAACATGACTTCAGTGTTTTGCCAAGGAACAGTGTGGTGGTGTTCCTTTAAAACCCTCCATCATATTTGCTTGCTTCAATATACCAGACTGAGATGCACTGCTTGGATTGAGTGAATAATATGCAATGGATAAGAGAAACTGGATGCAGCCATTTTGCATTGTTGTGCAGATTATAGTTTGGTACACTATCCTGTGTCACTGTCACTGATTTACTGCTGCCACAAAGACGCATGCAGCACCGTGCCCTCTACTTATATAACCAATTGCATGGGGGCGATGATGTCCATGACTCCCAAGGTACCTAGAGACAATAGGTAATATGGCAGGCATCAGCAGTAGGATACCCAGTGGGCAGGTCAGTGATAATGAAAATGCAGTGTACAATGGGCACTGCCTTTATTAATATGGTGTGGATGTGTATGGACTCCCTCTCAGTATCTAGGGAACATTGCCTTAAGCAAGACTGGAATGTAAGTGTAACTACAACATCATACAGAATTTCCTCCATAATATAGCACGTCTGCATGTTATAACCACATAAGCATGTGCCACACATCAGCCACAACACATATCACTGCCCCTGCCACCCCCCGCCCCCCGTGCACTTGGGTATTGAAGCTGAAGACATGACATATGCAGCACACATGCTTCACTGTGCCTGCAGTGAATTTGGTACAGACATATGTCTTTACAGCTGGATTTCACTTCAGCTCTGCATCCCCAACCAAATGTGCCTACATGAAAGTGTCTCATGGTCTAACAGCCTGAACTCCACTGTGTTCTGGTCTAACTGAATAATAATAGTGTTGATAGGGTCCTGACATACAGAACACAGTACACTGTAAAAAGCAGCCTGTCTTCCGCTCTCTTAAATATATGAACCTATGTAGCAACCAATCAGACACAAGTGGAGTTTCGTACTTCCAAAATGAGCTGTACCTGTTCATGATTTGTTTTAAGTGGGAAAAATCACAGCTCTGTACTAAGCACCTTATCACAGGCAACTTCATTATAAACTGGATGCTTCTTCATAAAGCTATGTCCCTTGTAGGCATACTCAACTCATAATGTGATCAATTTGTTTATGCCTATTATTGCCTGATTTTGTCACTTTACATGTACAGAATAAACACCTTTAGAACTGTGTAACTGCCCCTAAGAGATCATTCTTAAAGCTGCTACATCTAGGTTGTAAAGTCTGCCAAATAGCTGCCACTAACCACTCTTTTCTTTCTCACCAATAGATCAGTTTGTTCAACAGAGATCTTTCTAATGGCCCTTGAACAGGCAATACTCTGTAATTTTGAAAATAGGGATGCTAAAAGCATTTCTTTGCAAGGATATTGCTCCCTCTGCATCTCCCCATGTGGAGTATTTACTTCATATTCAGGGTCAATGTTGGCACTTTGGAGGCAATCAGCAAGTGTCAAGTTGGGAGTCTCCTGGACTTGCCCAGTCTAAGTATCACCCTGTCACTGCCACCCCCCCCCCCCACAAGTAACCTTTTAGTCATGCTGCAATATTTTAGGAGTAGTATGGTCTTACATGATGACTTATGACCACTTATAGGTTCATATCGGTCTCTCCAGCATGTTCTATTTATGCCACAGGCAAATTTCAGATCCTTAGATCTAGTGTTTCTGGTGCTGTTTGTTTTGCAGATGTGCAAGAGATCCACCAGAACTGCATCTGAAGGCATAGATCACCTCTCAGTAACCTGTAGGAGACTAAGTACAAAGATAGGACATTAAGGCAATCTGTGTAGGACAAGGTATTCATACCATGGATTCTCCTGGTGAGGAACCTTTGGGAGCATTGCAACTGTTGAAAGTGCCTGGTTAGGTATATACCAAAAGGGGTATTGTACTAAATGATGGGTCTGATAAGGGCTGAGTAGAATGGTACTAGAGCTTGCTTGGATCTAGATACCATATCCTTGCTTATGAGTTGGGCAACATAAAATTATTTTCTTACTATCTTAGCTAAATGTTGGTTGAAGGCCAGATTACTGTCTACATATGTTCCCAAATCCCTAACAATTAGGTCAACTCTTAGGGATATTTTATTGATGAAGTAATTAGCTTGAGTGGACGATTTCCCAAAGGGCACTATAATACATTTCTTCACATTGAGTTTTAATCCATGGCTGTGACACCAGTCATTTGTTTGTGTTAGTCCCTCTTGTAGGATATTATTGTCATGGGGGAATCTGTGATAGCTCTCAATTTACAGTCATCTGCAAACTCAGTGAGCCAGAGACCTTTGATATTAGCCTTGACTTCTGAGAAGTAGATGCCAAACAGGAGTGGGCCCACTACCAACCCCTGGGTACTTCATTGGTGACCAGTGACTTCTTGGGTCCTACCCGTAAGCCAGCCAGCAATACAGTGAGTTATGTAGCGATTTATGCTTAGTTCTGAGAGTTTGTCAACAATACCTGAGTGAGGTTCTATATCAAACACCTTGGCCATATCAAGGTAGGTAATATGCACTGTTTTTACCTAACCCCAAGCCTTGGTGATCCTCTCAAAGAATTCTACAGGTTGAGTAAGCAAAACTTTACCTTAACTAAGCTAAACTGGGATGGGTTCAGTATCTGTAGGTTGTCAATGTCCTTGTTTATCATTTCCATGACAATTTGTTCCATGGCTTTGATATTAGACTTGTCAGACCACACCATGTTGGCCCATCTCAAATAGGAACAGTCAAACAGACTGGCATTTAGTTGCAGTTTTTTAAATTACAACCTTAGATACAAGGTCAGTTTTAAGTGAAATGTTGCCCTAGGTGAAGGGCTACATGGAGCCTTCACTGCCTACTGTGTTACCCCCTCACCCCAGCACATGTACTCCAGTGTTTTCCATCATCCTGGACATTTGGCTAGGTTAAATTGTCCCACAATAATATATTCCAGTGTGTTGTGCAAGAAAGTACACTGCCCTTAAACAAGCTATAGTGACCTTCTTCAACACACCCTTGAGGTCTGTGAGAAAAGTCAAAGAAACAGTGACCACACTGTCTTCGGCCCCAACACAAGCTTTAAGGAAGCCCTGTGCACACCTCTGAGGTTTGAGTGTGAGAAAAATTAAAGACATTATAATGACACCATCCCCAGCACCCTAAACAAGCTACAGCAACCTTCTGTATACCACCTCTCAGCAGGAATGGTTTCAGAATGGGTGTGGTTGGAAGCAGAGGCCACCACTAAGGCCACGTCAAAATTAATTTAAACAGCCTGAGTTGTGGAGGACAGGGGACACCAGGCCATTTGAAGCTCTAAGTGTCTGAATGCTCTGTGATGCATTTTATGCCTTATTTTTTAAAGATAATTATTTGACTGCATTTTTACTGTTACCCAGCAGAGTCCGACTTGTGCCCAGCATAATAGTGAGTGAGTGTGTGTGAGTGTGTGTGTGTGTGTGTGTGTGTGTGTGTGTGTGTGTGTGTGTGTGTGTGTGTGTGTGTGCGTGCGTGTGTGTGCGTGTGTGTGTGTCCACATCTAAAAATTAGTGATACTTTTAGGCACAGACAGACACACACACACACACACACACACACACACACACACACTGACACTTTCCCTGACAAACCAGATCTATCAAAAGATACACAAACATACAAACACACGGTACACTCACCTTCAGAGAAAGTGGAGGAACGCCATTTTACCTATGGTGTTTCTTCTGGGTACTGGAAGAAACCAGAGCACAAGGGTAAAGGGTATACAGACTCCACACAGACACAGCCATGGCCAAGAACTCAAGGAATGGCAATGCTACTCTTGGAGTCACTGTGGCAATATGCAGTTGCTTTCATGCACAGCTTGCTTCTGCCAAACTACCTGTCATGAGCAAGGTATATGTTTATAAAAGAAATTATGAACTTGTTACTCTTAAAAATATTGCATCCACCCCCACATACACAAGCATAATGGCAATACCAATGATGCGTGTGATAGAAAGTGAAAGGAATTATGGCCAGCTTGTTACTCTTACTTAGAAACCCAACAACCCCCTCCCAAACACAAGCATAAACCATGTCAATACTAGTTGTACATAGTTTTCAGCAACAAGAAATACATTGTGTAGCATTAGTACAGGTGTTCAAGCACTCAAAGAACAGCATGGGTAGGTCACATTTATTCACCTCATTGAGGAGTAATATGTACCTGTCATCGAACTTAATTTTGCCTGATATATTTGCCCTGTCCCTCATAAAACCTTTGATTTATTGATAAATCATTCAGGATAATAAGCAATCAGTAAAGCCATACATTCTATTAACTTTTTAAGTTTTATATTTAAAAAGTATTTGATTTTGAGCTGTTATTCTTTCATTAGTTTTGGTTTTGGCCACAATACTTGAGCAAAGAAGTTGACAGTCGTAGTATCTCATATCTTGCCTGTATTTATAAAACAATGTCCCAAAAGAGAACACTATCCTGAAGACTGGCAGCATCTGCCATTCTGCAAATCTCAGGAAAGCAGTGAGGTCACTTGCACTGGGCTGCCAGTTTCTAGCCCTTACCTCGCTCACATCTATTCACTGGTTACCGGCTTTATCGTAACGGGGTCATATCACAACCTGGTTTAGGATAAAGCATGTAATCACAGAATGAGCTTTTTTTCTCTCATTTTCCCACAACCTGTGGTAGCTTTTGCAGCACTCCCACTCAGTCAAGGATGATCATGGGACCTCCACAGCTGTGCTTACTGTGAGTGCCTAATACCAGCTATGATGATAGTTTTAGTGCAGACAATGCCCACCAGCAGTATTTAGCTAAATCAAGGGCACTACGTCAGTGGTAAAACATTTAATGAAATTATGAAGCCTGCTACTAGACCAAACACCATCAGTACAACCAGAGATATCTTTGAATTGTAAAGGAGAAGTGCTGACAATCGTTAAGGGTCTTCATCTTAAGAGTTAGCATTATCCACCTGATTTATTAAGTACAAAAGATTGCTGTACTAGCTTTTGTTGGTTTTACAAACATAACAAAATATCAAAATAAGATATCTTGCTTTGGTCGGGGGCCCCCCAGCACCAGGACCCCCCCCCCCAGCAGCTGCAAGGTTTGCTGGTGCTTGAAAATGGCTATGTTCACATTCTCTACTTCTAAAAATACTACCCCTGATGGTAAACAGCAAAATTAAACCCCCATTTTTTGTGTTTTTGGGTCATGGAAGATTTGGTCAATGAAATTACAACTTTTTTAAAATTATATATTTTTTATGTAGTTAGATTGCTAAATGTTCCTTTTTTCAGAATACCAACTACCAACACAACTATTTTTTTCTTTCATTCCTCTCTTTTTTTTGTTTTGCTTAAACCTGTCATCTCGGAAAGTTATACTGCCCAGAAACATGCATTGCCTGGAGTAGGAATAAAAGGTTAAATTTGGGGGAGCACATTATAGTACTTAGTTTACAATTTTAGTAACACTGCCTACACTCAAGGCTTGTGTATGTAAAACTTTGTCCCACAATGCATCTCCTTCACTGTTCTCTTCCTTTAGCCTTAACTTCTCTCAGTTTTGCTTTCAGTTTCATTCACTGCATTTTTATATTCCTCGCAAACATACCCTTGCTATGTTTCTCCTACCTCCCTTGCATGCACTTAAATTTTCAATGTTTTCTTTTGAAAGCCACATTTATATCTTTTTCTGCTCAGTCTAGTTACTTACTGGACTCAGTTTTACTGCTAAATAAAATTTTGCAGGTGCAGCTTTGAAGATTTTTTTAACAAGTTGTATAACTATGATAGATTCAGAACTGTTTAATTCACCATTTGAAACTATGCTTCAATCATGAGTGGAAAAAGTTCATCATTACACTATATTTTGAAGGTGCATATTCTCCCCAGAGTAATATATGGGTGAGAGACAGATATTTTGAACCTGTGGAGGGCTCACTCAGTGGTTGTGTTGTGACTTTTTATTAGCAACGTCACTGACTACTGATAACTCTTTCCTCACAGGTTTCCATCACTTTATCTAGTTCCTGCTTTCCTTGCCTCTCCAGTAATCTCCATACTGACAGCAATTATTAAAGCCCAAACCAGAGACACAAGTTGTCCTTTCTTCAGAGCCTGAAGCAGAGAGTCATCTGTCAGAGATTCATGTTGTGAGGCTCTGTAGGGGCAGAAGCTGGGAGTCTATATCAGAAGACCGAATGGAAATAGCGAATGGCAAAACATTGCTGTTGTGGGGGGCTGTGGCCCCTCACCCCCCCCCGCTAAATATATATATATATATATATATATATATATATATATATATACATAAACCAACTCCGAGATCACAATTCAGTGAAGAAAGGGAAAATATTCCAATCTTCACTGTAGCTCGATCTCACAAACAGCACTTTGAGGTCTGGTCTTTTCAATGTTTTGCCTTTCACTGTTATTTCCATTCGGTTTTCTGATATAGACCGTAAGATGGGTAATACATAGATGGAAGAATGGGTTAGTGGGTCACTATTTAGCAGTTGGCACAGGGTATGTGATTACAACCACAACCAGCAAAGCTTAACAAATAAGCAAAGAAACACTTGAACAATATTTTATACACGTGTGTGTGGCTGTGTGTGTGTGTGTGTGTGTGTGTGTGTGTGTGTGTGTGTGTGTGTGTGTGTGCGCGTGTGCGTGTGCATGTGTGTGTGTGTGTGTGTGTGTGTGTGTGTATGTGTGTGTGGGTATGTGTGCTTAGATGTCAGTAGGATGGTGGCAGAGCATTCAAATTACTAACAGTAATTCCTGCATGCTTTTACTTTACTGAAATAAAAAATGTAGAGCAAATACATTAAACAAATAATAGCCCAAAAAGTAAAACAATAGCCAGTGGCAGAACAGCATTTCAAAAATCCAGTCAGACTGACCTCAATGAAGTGAAAGTGAACTGTTCTTCACAAAAACAGAAGAACATTTTGTATAGCACTATAACTTCCTTCCTTTGATTGTTATAATGTAGGGTTGCATCACTTTGGCCTCTTTTGACACAAGGAAGTGGAGAAAGTTTTGAAAAGTCATTTCCATGAGGTACTTACTATAACCACACATTTGTAAGAGAAAGATTTTTGCTGCATTCCTAATGTCTATGAATATCTTCCTGTCGTTCGTCTCTGGCCAGAATGAACATCTTAGCATTAACTTTCCTCTCCCTAAATTGATCATAGGTTCATAGTTATCTATAGCTATTAAGTACACAGTTGTTGCTTGTGTTTGACTACCCTGCATCACATATAAGATCAGCCTGCCATGTGCAAGGTTAGTTGTTTTAACTAGGGGGTTATCCTCTGTACCCATGGAGAATACAGCAATCCAGTATACATTCCAATTCCCAAATGTGAGCCAGAATGTCTTGTCATAGCCACACTAGGAATTCAGGTAGTTGAAGCTTTGAGTAGCTGGACTCACCCTCACCGGGTCTATAGCTATGATGAGTACCTCTCACAAATGTACTGATTTCAGGTAGACTCTAGCTGCATTCATAGCTGAGGGCACTACCAATATTTGCTACAGGAAGGAAGAGGAGAACGACTTTGAGGTACCAAGGTTATCCGTAAGGTGGACCACCTGCTGTAGAACTGCTTTTCCATGTGCACTGTTGTGAGAAGCAGCCCTACAGGTAGTATGTCTACGCATTACCACACCTGAAGAGCAGCCACAGAGGGACAGATGTAATGTCAATATCCCTCACTATTACACCAGTGCCTGTCGTGGACAGATAGTATGTGTACGCATTACCACAGCTGAAGAGTAACACAGAGGGACAGATGTAATGTCAATATCCCTCACTATTACACCGGTGCCTGTCGTGGACAGGTAGTATGTGTATGCATTACCACAGCTGAAGAGCAGCCACAGAGGGACAGATGTAATGTCAGTATCCCTCACTATTACACCAGTGCTTGTCATGGACAGGTAGTATGTGTACGCATTACCACGTCGATCTTCAGATCTCGGTGTTCTCGTCGTCGGTGTTTTGGCGTGTTGGTGTTTTCAAGTAGACCTATATAGATATAGATATAGATATATATATATATATATATATATATATATATATATATATATATATATATATTTTTTTTTTTTTATTATGTATGATCGGATATATTTAATGTCGAACCAGAAACATCGACTAACTAAATTCTGACATTTCAAACATGCATAATTTCAAACAAACAATATATTGTATTGAGTAATGAATAAAAAAAAAAAAATTCCAATTTAAAATGTATTTTTTTTTTTTTTTGTGTGATTGCTCTCTCAAAAGTTTTGCTCTCTGTATTTGATCTTAGCTTAACCCTACTAAATGACTCTGTACAAGTTTATCTGACTCTCAAAGTAAACAATGTACTGTAATTCACTTGACTATTACTATATATTGTATTCTTTGTCACTGCTGATGCTTGGAGCTTTTCTCCCCAGGCCTCTACTGAAAATGGACATATATCCAGTTAGACTAGCCCGGTCAACAAATGTAAAATAAAATAAAATAAATAAATAATAAATAAAATATTAAGCTAAAACAATCAACAAAGGATAACTATTTCCTTTCCCAATCTGAACACTAAAATCCTCCATAACACTAGCTTAAAATTCATCTGAATAGTTTTAGTGTTACAAGAAGGTTTTTTAAGGTAAGGTGTAGGGTTAGAGTTGGGTGATGGGACAGCATTAAGGTTAGGGCTAGCAGACATTATACCATACCTTAATAAAACCTTCCCGTAACACTTCCACTACACAAGACACACTCAGACACACAAACACACATTAACAACACATCTATCCACTTACCTAACCTTTACCCAAAGACCTAAAATACACACACACTTGCACACAAACATGCACCTATCCCTGACCCTAACTCACTCACACATGCACAAACACTCAACCCCCCTCCAACCTCACTTACCTCTCTTGACAAAACACACTGTCGACATTTGGCTCACTTGACTCTCCATACAAATTCCATCAACATTAAATACCACCCCTGCTTTTGTTGACCAACAAAACATTTTATATATATATATATATATATATATATATATATATATATATATATATATATATATATATATTTATATTTCAGAAACTCGAAATGTATATGGTCGAGACCATAAGACTGTTTCCAAAAACTCAAACAAAATAAGAGCACAAAAAACCCCACATAAATTTACCTGTTTTACACCCCCGCACTCCCTGCAAATTATATATACCAACTCCAAGACTGCACTACAGTGAGGAAAAGGGTAAATTTCCCTATCTGCACTGTACCACCATCTCTATTCAAAAGCTTTGAATTTTCAAAAACTCTATCATGTGGTCTTGACCATATGAATTTCGAGTTTCTGAAAAAAACTTGATAAATATATATATATATATATATATATATATATATATATATATATATATGTACATGTACATTTTATTTTTATTTATTTTATTTATTTCAAAGTTTGATACGTGGGTAAGTAATTTGGTCTACCTTTTCAGTCAAGTCTCAGGTACCAAAATACAATATTAAAATACAATAAGCTATAATATAAAAACAGACATAAAGCATATGGCTAAGTATAACAGCAAATTAGCAAAGATACACTTAAAGGACTGCAATTGCTAAGTAAATCCTGAAACCTAATATCATAATATTTACTCACAACTTTCTATGAGACATTCTAGACACTGAAAAAAGTAAAAGGCAGAAAGGTGGCCAAAAGGACCAAAAAGGCAAAAAAAGCAATATGAAAAGTAATAAACCACTGGTCCAACCATTACAATATGTTTATTAGAAAACAACAAAACTTGCAAGCCACTCTAAGTCATGTGTTTGTGACAACTACTTCAATATGTTTATTAGAAAACAACAAAACTTGCAAGCCACTCTAAGTCATGTCTTTGTGACAACTACTTTGATAGGCTGGATTTCGTTTTAAATAAGAAGTGAATGTTTTTTTAAATGTAACACTGATAGAGTCCTGAGTGGCTTGAAAACTTTGTTGTTTTCTAATAAACATATTCTAATGGGTGGACCAGTGGTTTATTACTTTTGACATTACAGACATTGTTACACTTGTTTCCATACATTATCAGATCTTGGCTTGAACTTTACAACTGAACAAAGCTACTCTGTCAGGAAGAGACACTGAAGTTTTCAGCACCTGTTGGAATGCTAAGGTCCTTTTACAACAATTTTTGTGGAAAAAATGGTAGTGAATATCCTAAAAGTGTGGAGACGTAGTGCATTTAAGGTCACTGGATTGCAGGTATAATTTTCCAAGAAAAAAAGTCTCTTTACAATGTAGGAAAAAAAAAACTATAGTCTTGCACTTAGGACATAGGAGTCTGGCAGTTAGTGCAAATAATTTAGGCTCTGAACTGTCGATGAGCCTTTCCTGAAGTCCAGAGTTTGATTCTCTCAGCTTTCATTTCCCTACTTATGATTCCAAGGAAATGACTTAACAAACCAGGAAACTTGCATCCAGTGGGCTTGCCTGCTTAAGAAATAAATAATATTAAAACTGAACATCTTTAATAAATAATATTAAAATTAAACATCTCTAACTTTATGTTAGGGAACATGGTGTCCCTGCTCCACTCACAGAGTTTTAACTAGTCCCTTACACTTTTCCGGCATTAACATTTTCATTGTTAATCCCATGGAGACTTTTTTACTCTTTACTCTAATTAATTTAATTAATTAATTTAATTCTTGTAGTCCTTTACTGCCGCTCTTCTCCTTTCATTTTTCAGCAACTTCCTTTACACACAGATCAATCTCTAGTCATTTGTTATCAACATTCTTATCAAATGTTGGACATTTTGCATTCATATATAGTCTGTATATTTCATTGTCTTAGTTATGCCTATTTCTGCTTTTTATCTGCCATGTAATTGTGTCTGAACATATACAGTATTTCCACCATATGTTTTCTGTCTATCCAAAACAGGATCTCAGTGATTAATGAGAGTATATAAGAATTATTGTTCTTCATACATGAATGGTTTTATTACAGAAGTCTTCCTCATTTTCCATTTACCTGCATATACTTTGATAGTGACACATATTATGCTAGACACTAAAAATATCTACCATTGTTCGATTACCCATTGTTATGTTAAATACTTTGCAGTCTAGACTGGTACAAAATGCACTTTACTTCCATAAACTCTTCTAAAGGGAATCCTCATTCTTCTCTCTGTACATTTCCAAAATCAGTCACCTCTGCGGTGCAGTGTTTTTGGCTCTGACTACATCCTAGACAGTTTGGGTTTGATTAGTAGCCCAGACACCAGGGGAAATGGATGGAAAAGGACGGCCATGAGTGTCCGACATCATCTCACCCATCCCAGAGTAAAGGTGTATGTGGACGCCTGCTATAATAACTTCAACTAGAGAAGGTCAAGTACTGCAACTCTTCCAATTTTGGACTCAGAGAAGATGACCCTGTCAAGGAGTGCAGAAGCATTTTAGCTGGAAAACACATATGTGCAGAAGGGTGCACTTGTACTGGCTCCAGTACAGTGAACTGTGCATAACAGTTTCTGTTTAGTGGGAGAGGAGAAAGAGCATATAATTTCCTAACCCATGCTGCACAATGACCACAATCATTACCTCTCTTTGCCCTCACTGTCCTCTCCCTGTGTCAAAAGAGAGCTTAATGATCATGGGAAACTGAGGGCAAAACAGTTATTTAAAACATTTCTAAATAAAATGAAAAATCTAAATGACATTGTAACACCATTAACAGCCAGCCCAATATACTCTTCACTTTGGACACTGGTAGTTCAACAAGATACAAGAGTGCATTAATCACTTATTTCAAATGTGGCTTCTCTCTGCAGAGGCTTATGGAATACAGGGTCTTTGAAATGAAGCCTACTGCAGGACCATGATCTACAGTCATCGCAGGTCCTACTACATGACCATGATCCATAGTCATAGCAGGTCCTACTGCAAGACCATGATCCACAGTCATTACAAAGTCATTGTGTGTGTGTGTGTGTGTGTGTGTGTGTGTGTGTGTGTGCATGTGTGTCTATGTGTGTGTGCGTGCGTGTGTGCAAATGTGTGTGTGTGTGTATATATATGTGTGTGCGTGTGTGTGCATGTGTGTCTGTGTGCGTGTGTGTGTGCATGTGTGTGTGGTGTGTGTGTGGTGTGGTGTGTGTGTGGTGTGTGTGCGCGCGCGTGTGTGTGTGTCTGTGTGTGCGCGTGCGTGTGTGTGCGAGTGTGTGTGTGTGTGTGTGTGTGTGTGTGTGTGTGTGTGTGTGCGTGTGTGTGTGTGTGTGTGTGTGTGTGTGTGTGTGTGTGTGTGTGTGTGTGTGTGTGTGTGCGTGTGTGAATATTCTTTTCATCCTTGTTGTTTACCATTCCATATTTCAGAAATAGTGTGTAAGCACATAGCCTCTAATTCAGTTTGTGTACTGTCAAGTTTAGCATTTCTTACCCCAGTGGCAACTAGAAATCAACACTGCAGGATAGTCAGTGAGTGTTTTAACCTTATTATCATCCAGTGCAAGGTCAGAGTAGTCATGCTCCATATGTATCAAATATCTTCTATTCACATGTAATACTATTTTGATCACACCTTAAGCAGTGTTTCTTCCTTTTGAGAGAAATTATTTAACAAAATGTTAACGAATGTGGATTTCCTGTTGTAGAGGATGGTTTAACACCAGTGTTGTATGCATCATTTCTAAACCATGCATTTTCAAATGCAGAACATTCACTGTATTATCGCATGCATTTTATACCAAGGTTACCACATTGATCTTTACTGAATCTTCTGGCAATTTACACAGTCTGATACTTAAAACATCAGTTCTCAACATTGTCTGCACAGTCAGAAAGGTCTTCATTTTTTTTCAAAAGCCTCTCATCCATATAATACAACTTTTGCATTTTCCATTATAACCAGTTAACGAGTCAATATTTTTTATCCAGGCAGCCACTTTATTCAATGCAGTCTTTCCTTGAACTTAATTATCCAAGAGTTCTTGTCTCTAACTCAGATGCTTTTGAATATTGTTTAGAGATGTAGCTACTTCTAAACATTGTTTACCTGAAATTCAAATACTAGTACATATACTGTTCCTGTTAATTCAGCAACATGACCATTTCTTTACTATTTGGTAACTTTTTTGAAAAATACAACATTAATCTGTGTTATTCTACTTATAGGCCAACAGATCAATGTATACAGTCTTCAGTATTCTCCAGGCTCCCCTTGGAAGATTCTTGTGGTTAATGCACTTAATGTGACTTTATAAGGGCAAACCAATTTACACTAAGTAAGGAAAACATTGACTACATTACATTTCCAGATTTCAGTTTTAACAAATCCAGGATACAGCATGGAAAATTTTCTTTATGTAGTTTGTAAACAAACGCATATAAATCAGTTTAGTAACAATTCTAAAAGTCAGACAATTAGCAACAGTATGCAACAAGCAGCAGTGAGTTAGGTATGTAGATATGGGGTTGGGGTGTTGGCATAATGGTTAATGTGTTTACCACAGAGATACAAGGTACTGGGTTTGATTCTCAACTTTGACAGAAATTAGCTAGACACAAAATTGCCCATGAGAGCAGCTAGCATAGTGCTTACCAATGAACCAAGAGGAACTCATGAACATAATTGTACAACAAATACTGCTTAGTATTCAAAACAATGTGCATGCTGATTGGACAAAACAATCACCATGCCCATTGTAAATCAATCATTCCCGACAGGAAGAAGTCCAGTTAAAAACTCAAATTTCATGTCATATAGCAGAAGCTACCATATCCTGATATCTGCAAAATAGAGTAAGCAACCTATACCTCAGATTAAATTGTTAAGCAATCAGATCATAGTAATACTGGTCTGTATCAGCACCAGGCAACCATTGGTGGAAAACAAAGACTAAGTACAGGGCTGTTCCTGTATAAAGAAATTAACTTTATTGCACCCTGTTGTTTTCTTTTCCAATTATGTTGTTAGCAGTATGTGAACCTACATTTATTCACATTGCACAGATTATCTTTTGCAGCAATTAATTTACTTGTCTTGCCGTGTTGAAGAGTGTAGCAAGAAAGCAGCTTTGCAGTACTGGTAGATAGAAACATCAACCAACAAGGCTTGACTTTAACTAAAACACAGACATTTACAGATTATTTGGCATTCACTTTTTCATTTAAAAGAGTATATTTGACAAAGAGAGGGAAGTATTTTCTTTAGAAAGCTAGTATTAGATGTAATTGACTGATGTTTTAGAGGGGAACTAAATGGTTAAAAAATAGCAGGCACAGAATCAGGCTTAGAGCATGTGCAGTGGGTATCTTGGATAGCTTGACTAAAAGAAGATAGGGGAAGAACACTAAAGGTCCATTTATACAATGGCATTATTGGGAAAAAGTAAGACTTTTTTTAAATAATGTCATTTTATAATAACAATAATCCATTCTTGAGTGTGGGTAATACAGGGTTTACCCATGGTTGGCTTTGTTTATTTATTTTGTTTACTGTGATAGTACACTGATCACAAAGTCAAAACACCAAGAAACAGGGCACCACTGCAATGAAGTCAACAAAATTTATTTAGCACTTTTGACAACTACAGAACTTCTTCAGAATTATTGGCTTTGGATTGTTCCTTTTTACGCATAGCTTCTTCTTTGGTTACCAGTAGTACACTTATCATATTAGACCATTTGCAGGCACAGCCCAGGTGAAGAAATTCACAAAAACTAAGCAGATAAAATTCACAAAGACAGTGTAATCACACAAGGTAGATTATCCTAAAGACAATTGAAACAATATGTAAATATTATTAACAATGTACAAAAGCAAATGTAATGTTAAATGTTAATTTTAAAAATAAATATGACAGCGAAGCAACATGTAAGATCAGAAGGTCAAAGTAGAAGTGATGCAGGTGAGAAGAGAGTTGGGTTATGTGTCCAGTGGAAAAGCATTGGCAGTCAGATTTTTGATGGAGGTGTCTTTTGAGTTGTGCCCTGAATGTGCAGAAAAAGAAGAGTTCTTTTTTGGGGACTGACAGAGTTTGGATGCAAGAATGAATGATTGGTACAGTGCAGTTTGGTTTGGGGTGTCTGGAGTGAGGGTGTTAATTGGCAGAGGTCACGGTGGTTATAGGCGATGGTTTTATTATGGAGTTTGGCTGCAAGATGTGGGAAGGCACTTGGCTGAAGTAGTTTGAAAAGAAGAGGCCCTAGGAGTAGCTCAACTCTGGAGGAGACCGGTAGCCATTTGGCTTTGGAGAGGGTGATGCAATGTTGCTCCGGGGGGGGGGGGGATTTGAAATGAATTATCAGATATTGTTTTCGATGGACTGTAGAGTGGATGAGTTTTTTTAGAAGCTGTGGCTATGATGTGGAGCCCATATTCAAGTTGATCAAGGAGGACTCCTTTGTCTACCATAGTTCTAACTGGTCTGGAGAAAAAAGGAGATATTTTACAGTACCAGAATGAAAGAAAAATGATCGTTTCTTGATGTTTTCAATGTAGATTTTATAGTTAAGTGACTGGCCCAGCTATAAACCTAAGTATTTAAAGGATGTGCTTGTTTTTATGGGAGAACCATTGAGATCTGTAATGTTGAGATTTTTAGTAGTTTTTTCAACTTTTGTGAGGTTCCAAATATCATGCTTTTTGTTTTGCAGGGGTTTAGTAACAGCTCATGGTTGTTTAGCCTAGAATTAAGGGAGAGGAAGTCATACTGAAGCTCGGTTTTGAATAGTTGAATGTGAGGGACTGGATCAAAGAATAACCATGTCACCTGCATAAAGATAATAAAGTTAGGGAGAACAGAGGGCAGCTTGTTAGTAAAGACTGAAGACAAAACAGGGGAGAGTATGGATCCCTGGGGCAGTCCTCCGGTAAAGGGTGCTGGTAGTGATAGGGATGGGCCTATTTTGACTCTGAAATACCTATTTGGTAAGAAATATTGAAACCCATTGACATTGTTGGGGCTAACCCCAATTTCCTGGAGGGAGTAAAAGAGCAGGAAGTGGTCAACAAGATCAAAAGCTTTGGTAAGGTCAATGAAGAGAGCTCCTGATAGGTTTCCTGTATCCATATTGAGAAGGATCTCATCTGTAAGTGACCATAGTGCTGTCATTGTGCTTCAGACAGTCTAGAATCCATGCTGTGTAAAATAAAGGAAGTGGTACTGTTGGATGTAAATGAACAGTTGGTTATGGATTTGTTTTTCAAGTATTTTCTCAAGTGTAGGGAGGATGGAAGTAGGGAAGAAGTAGGAGGTATTTTCTCGCTGAAGCTGTTTTAGAAGGGGTTTGACAAGATCAGTTTTCCATATGGTTTGCATTGCATTTTAAATTAAGCAGAGGTTAGAAAAGAGGTGTGGTAAGGAAGTTTATACAGAGCAATATATAAACCAAGGGACTAAGTTGACTGCACCAGGGGGTGCATCCAGGGGTGTTTTCTAGTAAGGGGTTAAGGTCTTTGTGAGTAATTTTCTTAAAATAAAAGAGATGGATAAAAAGAGGGGGAGGGTTGGTGAGTTGGAGAGAGCAATAGAGGTTGTGGTATTAGGGTGGTGGCTGAATTCCTTGAGAACGTCAGAGGTTGAGAGTTGGACTTGAGAGGTCCAGATGATAACTAGAGAGGAGATGGGATCTGTGGATGTTAGGCCTGTAAGCACATTTATATACTGCCAGAAATGTTTGGGTTTGCCTAGCCGAGCATATTGCTTATATTTGAAATAGCTGGTTTTGTGCCTGTGTACAGCTTGCTTAGCTAGATTTTGTAGAGAGATAAAGCTAGCAAGATTTTCTGGTGAGGGGTTTCATCTCTGTGAAGGCTGCATGTTATCCCTAAGTTTGTGCAGAGATTTAATTTCAGTAGTTAACCAGGGTTTTTCTTATATTTGAAAAGACACCATGTGAGAGGGAAGAATGTGCCATGAAGCTGAAGGAAGGTATGTGTAAGAGTCGTGGTAGCTGAGCTGGGGTTCTGTACATTGGTAAGGGAAACCAGTCAAAAGTTGCTCGGTGCTTTTTAAGATTTTCTGTATTGATGGAGGATCTGCGTCTGAAGGTAACAAGATTCGGGGCAGTTTTGCTGACTGGTGGATAATTTGGAAGGTTACTGGGGAGTGGTCACTGAATGAGGGAGGAAGAACAGAGATACCGGAGGTGATGGGAAGATTATTAATGATTAGCAGAGCTAGGAAGGAGTGATTACTGGTTTAGAGATTTTGACAAACAACATCACTGACTAACTGCACAAGGTTAATGTTAGCTAGAAATTTGGCAATGCCATTTCTCAAGGGACCTAGGTAGTTTAGGTTAAAATCACCTAGAATAGCAATAGTTTTATTGTTATAGGCAGCTGAGGTGATAGTAAGAATAAGGGATTTAAATTTGTTAAAAGAGACTGGAGGAGGAAAGTAAGTGACTGCTATTAGAAGGAGATTTGTTCTTGCAGGAGGAAAGAAGGATCCAGTTGGGTACAGCATCTAAAGTGGCATTTGCCTGATGACCACTGATAGTTGGTTTAAGGTTGTTTTTTAAACAAATGAGAGTGCCCCCACCCTGTCTCTTGATAGGACTTGTGTCCTGGAGGTATCTCTGGGGAGGGGGGGGGGTAGATGTTAAAAATTAGTATTGTTTTTGTTTGAGCCATGTTTCATTGACAGGTGTGATATCAGGTGAGTAGGTTATAACAAAGGTATTTATATGTCAAGTTTATTAGAGATGCCTTACCATTAATTAATGCAGAGGTAAGGGTGGAGGGGTTGATAAAAGTTAGGGGTTTTATGTAAGGGAGGGGACCTGGATTGGATTCAATGTTAGCTCTGAGGAGGAGTATGAGCAGAATGGGGTGAAGTTATAGAGGTATTTAGGAAATCTGAGGTAGGGTTTTAGGGGGTTCAGTAGGCCTGCAGGAGATGGGGTAAAAGGAGTGTGAAGATGGAGTTGTGCAGGAGTGGTAGGTGGAGAATGGCATATGTAAACAAGTGGGGTTGGGCCTGAAATTCAAGTGAGTGATTGTGGGCCTTTGTGGTAAGCTAGTGAAGGGTAGATTGAGAGATGGGAGAAGAGACTGGGTTACTGATGCCATAGTGTAATGGGCTAAAGGAATGAGTGAGTTGGTGATATGGAGAAGCATTGTGGAGGATAGGGTAGAAAGGGAGTTCTTAAAGCAAGTGGCAGGAGTCCATGATGATGGGGTAGGACCAGACAGTGTATATGGGAAGGTGAGGAGGTTGAAAATGAGGTGCTGTTTGTCAGTGGATTTACTTAAGTGTGGATGGTGATGAAACTGTATGGAAATTTAGGGTGGGAATATATCACATTAAAGTGACTGAGGAAGTGAGGAGTAGGTTTAGTGAAGTTGTGTGTACCTTTAGTGGGTGGTCAAAAGTGGGTGGAGACAGTGATGTATAAATTGGTGACCCTGGGGGATTGCTGGCTAATTGGGGTTTGGAAGGCAGTCATGCAGATCAACACCTCCCCTCAGCTGTAGTCAGTCTATGAAGGTGCTCAAGGTGGTTGCAAGGGATACAAAGGTCACACAGCCAAAGCACTGGAGTGGTGAGACTCTCACTCAATCATTCAAGCTTTGCACTCAAGATCACACCATGTCATCTGTGGATAAATCCTATATTACCCACATCCAGTTGTGGATTGTGGTTTACATTTGAAAGGTTGAAACTCAAATTGTCGAAATATGGTTGTGCGGAAGGATGTTTTCAAGTTTTCATATAGCCGGAAAAAAAAATGCAGCGAATGTGCAATGAGCGAATGCACATTGACATTTGCTCATTGCAGATTTGGCATTTTGGGTGTGGAGTTCATTATAGTAGGGATCGGGAAATGGACCCTTTCCGCACTGTAGTGCGACATCGGTGTTAGAATATTAAAGTGGGGGGGTACATTACAATGTGTGTTCAACATTGGAGTACGAAACTTAGCAAATATACTGCTCTATTTGCTGAGTTTCGAATTTCCGTGACGTTCGACAAGCAGAAATTGGCATTTCGGTTTGCCCAACTGGCTGTTCGCAAACATGATTTTCAATGTTTCAAAGGTAACCCGTGGATTGTTGCTAAACTATACTTTTAAAAAAGGTCTAACTTGTTGATATCACACTGACAGTAAGCAGGATAAATAACACACTTATACTGTAATTTATTGATTAGTAAATAACTATTAATTGCCTTCCTAATCATTTAAGAGCAATTTCCCAAGACCTCGCAACACAAGTGTCATGAAAACTAAATGTTTAAGAGAGTCATTTAATCTTACCAAATATTTATAATCAGAAACCGATTTATTAATAAGCTATTATTTTCCAGACACTTACAATATGCACCTCTGTAATGAAAATAACTTTTATTTTCTTTGTGTTTAATAATGATCTTTGCAGTATCAGCCTCCGAACAATGACCACAAATTCTTCTTGCTCAAAGCAATACTTCAGCTAAGTTGCTATAGATGTGTTAGATCAAGCAATTGCTAAAACACTGACCAAAAGACTTGATCATTGTAATCACTGCAAATACGTCTTTCAAAAATAATTACGTACCCCCATGTTTCCCATCTATGTTGGTACTGTAAACTGGGTGTGGTAGGTATTTGGGAACATATGTTCTAGGACTGCCATGAGATGGCTCCCTTAAAAATGGAAATACAAATGATCTGTGACACTTTATGACTGCATTTTGTGAAACTGCTCTCGCCCTTGCTCCCTTCAGGTTATGATCCCACCATCACACTCTCATTTTATGGCTGTTCTCTCATTCAGTTAATAATGACAATTTGGATGAAAGTAATAACTGGGTCTTCAAAGAGGGTAGGACCACCAGCAGTAGCAGAGTTGTTCTAATGAACAATATCCGAAAAGTGAAACTTATGATCAGGCATTTAGAGATACAACTCAGGATATGGAATAAATGGAAAATACATGATAATGCCTTCCAGTCAGCTTGATATACATTATTTTTAATGGCAGCAGTACTCATATTTCTAACATGGACAAGCATCCAAGTGCTTTTCTAATATCAAAATGAGGTTCTCTCTCTCTTATGTGTTCCCTTGTTCTTTTTTTCAATGACTGAAATTGTGAAGTACACTGACAAGTCAGAGGATTTTAGCATTGCTCATTATCATGGTTATTTATTTATGTTTTGTATACTGTTGTATAATATTTGTATTGTTATATGTTGGCA